>NC_056742.1:302712233-302936556 GCF_019279795.1 Protopterus annectens | reverse complement strand
AGCCAGGGGGGTATGTCATTCAGCATTAATTATCTGCTGGGTTAGAGAATAATAAATGTATGTACATGTATATCTTTCATCCTTCCACTGAGGAGGATGGCCTTGTGAAGCTCTATCTAAGATAGAGTACGGCTACTCACCAGAGAGACAAAGGAACCTAGTAGGAAATTAACTGACTATTGTATCCGAACAGGCTTGGAACCTTGACAGAGCAGAATTTACAGAAGGACATTCTAATTGACTATGTGCCTCGCAAGGCTGTGCAATTCTCATGGGAAAACATTTAATGAGCATTACCTTAGCACCGTTGTAGGAATACAATATTGTGGACTATAGTGATGTAAATGCCCTGTGACTGACCACATCATTAAGGTGGGCAAAAGCTGATTGTAAACACAATACTCATACAGCTGTTTCTTGTATAGAGTCAAACAAAACTGTATACTTGTACTGCATAGTTATTTGCCTCCTGGTGCACACTATTAAAACGTTGTGAAACTGAGCTTCCTGTGTTATTGACTGTCATTTTGAAAAGCCTAATGAGTGTTACAGTCTGATTTAAACAATGTAATTGACAGATGTGTATGTCCTAGCATGGGAATAGGTCAAGCCAACCACCACAATCACCATGTGTACCACATACAAACAGCCAGTAACACGCAGTAGTAATGCATGAAGGCATACACGACTGTGGGAATAGCACAGGACATATGGCGTGCCAAGTGCAGATCGTGACACAAAACCCCAGGATGGGGCTCCCTGCAAAGAGGAACATGTGCCAACCACACCTCCCACAGATGTACCGGCAATGAAAACACATGCCAAACACACAGCAACACTACCGTCCAACCCACGACCGCAACGGAGGCTGGTCAAACACCACCATGAAGCGTGCACAAACAGGGACACGTGTAACCGTTGCCTTAACACCCCCCCATAGGCCAAAGAAGAATAGAATGGACATATGCATGTAATGTTGTGAAGGATGTGTGGTAGTCCTCAGTATCACAGTGGTAGGGACACAGATACACTGTAATCAACCGTGACGTATGTGCACTGTAGACAGCATACCTGCAGGTAATACAGAGGACAATCACGTGCCACAGAAATATACACATGAGAAAGAGGATAGGGGATAGACAAGTGTAAATGGGACAAACTATGAATATAGGTTCATAGGTCCATAGGTACAGGGTAGGCTATCTACCCAAGTTCAGCCATAACCCTACACCATAGTTAGGATTCCTTTGCCAACCTTCCGGTCCGGAGATAAAATGCTTATGATATTGCTGTACCTCTGTCAAGCAGTGATAATGATGCAATCCCTGGCCTATATCTGCAATCCCCATCCAGCGGACAACATACCCCGAACAAGGCTAGCAAGGATCTCTGCCTCACATGTACTGTGATGTAGATCCACAGCATAGTGAGTGTCTGGGTGGCGTATGTGTCACTCCAACACATCCTATTAATGACGCGTCAAGGTTCCGTCACCTGCCCTTGTGGTTCGAGGGATGTAGATACAGTAGGTGAAGCATAGACATGACATATGGAGTCGACATGGCCTCGTATGTCAGGCACAGGTCAACACTGAACAACAGGTATGTGACCGAATGGAGCAGGGTCCTACAAGTGGGGCAGCATTACACAAATCCATGACACCCTGCATCTGTATGACAATTAACCTATGAGGCCTTCCCAGCTGCTGTAGGTGTCGGGTCAGATACCCTCCGAATGGGGCAATGTAGTCAATCATAGGTGTAACCGTAATGAGTACAAGGAGACAATGACCTACCCTGATCTAGATGTGAATCCCTGCACAAACAGGTGGGCAATGTAGAAGTCCCACCGAACCACGATAACAGCGTGTGTGTTGAGCGAATGGTGACCGACAACCTCTGTCCCCTGATCCTGGTAATCACCCCTGCGCTCAGTGGACTGCCACCCATATGCTGGACAGGGGTGACCTAGTACTCCTCGACAGGTATGATGTTGCATTACCTTGCATTTAGCTGTAGGCCATGTCCCTGACAGCAGATATGCATATCTGGGAGGCCCCTTTGAAGGATATCCGTGTCAGATGTCCGTCCCACTATGGCACCCGTTTAGCAGTCATCTACAAACAATGTAAGCCCATAACACCCCTGTGTGTGCCTGTACTGTGGAAATGTAGATGTATAAGAGGAGTGGACCCAGGGAAGAGCCGCGTGGGACACCGCCTGCGACAGGCAGTAGGTCCGACATGCTGCCAGCAACTATGACCGCGTGGGCGTGTCACATAGCCAGTTTACAACCCATCCTGCGATATGCGTGTTCACATCAAGCCGATGGGTTTATCAATGATACCTGAGGGGGGTAATGTGTTGAAGGCCTTTGCCAGGTCGAGGTAGGCTGTATGGACTGGAAGACCCCCATCAATGGCCTCGGTGACTGTCCCGAAAACGTCAACCATGCTTTAAGCGCATGAACCGCCCCTCACCAAGCCAAACCGTGTTCGATCCATACTATGCAGGTCCCCTATGCCTTCATCTACGATGCGCAGTATGATCCCTTCCCATGTCTTTGCAGATAGGTCTCCTCATGGTAATGGGACAGTAATAACCAGGGTCAGTGGAGGCATTGGCCCTGTGCCGTGGGACTACAGTCGCCGTGCGCCACAACCCGGGTACGTTACCCGAGGTGAGGCTACAAAGAAACAGCTGTCCTAACTGTGGGTCTAATTCCTCAATGAGATCGTGGAGTACACAGTCGGGTCACCAGCTGGTCCCATGGATGCTATGTTCACTACCCTGGAGAGAGCATGTCCCACCCGTGCGTCACAGAACATTTGGGGACCACAAACCGCTGGTACAGACATCTCTTCATGTGGGGGGGAGGGTGTGGAGATGTCCTCACCGAACCTGTCAGCCCGTATTTTGGCAATGTGTGTATGTTGAGTAAACTCCACATCATCGTGAACCCAGTCAGAGCATATGTGGGAGTGACCTCCCAGGTGTCCAGCATAGCAAATGAAGGCTGTATGATTGTCAGCCAGGTCCATGTAGATATATCTGTGGAACGTGCCCCGGACCATGTCATGACAGCCTGTAGCTCTACACATATAATGACCAAGGGTGTCATACCTCACAAGGTGTCTGCTCCGCCTTGTAGTAGCCACCTCCTCTCGTTGTACAGCTTGTGTATGGCTGGGGTACACCACACTGGATGCTTGGCATTGGTACAATGAACCACAGTTGGGTAAGGGAATGCCTGATCCATGCAGTCCTGTAGGTACCGGTGAGCGGCATATGTAAGTGATGCAGTGGCTGCAGTACTGTTGACCACTGGCTCAGGGTCCTTAAAGGAGACCACAGTAGTGTTCAGAATTGTGAATTCTGCCTTTGAGAAAGCCATGTGTATGGTAACGGCAACACCCACAGCAGCGGATGTCAATAGCAGAAGCCATTGTCCAAATAACATAGATTAACCCGGCATGACAATATGTATTATCATACATGTATTGACACGTGTCTGATAATTACACTTGCAAATGGCCGTAGGACCGGGCCAAAGTGCCCGTGATTTACCTAGTCTGGAGGTGTCGTTCCGACAATAAAGTGGCGATACTTCCCAACCGGGACCTCTGGGGATTAATTAAAGCGGTTGTTAACCTGCAACATTGGATGTACACCATTTGGTTCGGTCTCGGAAAACATGGTTTCCGTAGCACTACACACTATGGGTAGTCAAGCAGACATCGCGATTGGTGAACACACAGCAGCAGTCAAACCCACTGGCCACACGGACACAGTCCGACAAGCTCTACACTTTACATATGCACATTGGTGTCCATTGTAGGACCCAAAAATTTTCCCGTACGGAATGCGTGCCAGCCTCCGTCATCACCCGTGAACCGATTGTCGTGACCACGTCACAGCTACACATATGCACAAGCGTGTTCAATGTAGATGATAGCTGTCCATGAAATGCAGCACATATGCACAGAAATCCCCAGGGTTCGGAGTCCATAGAAGAGCGTCCACATCACAGTCCGCACATGAAGGATGTGTAATGGGTACTGTCGACTATTGCAGTCAAGGGATCCTGGGTATGTAGAAACAGGGCTCGGTGTCGTTTGGCAGGTAATCCTTTGTCCGCCCGTGGGAGGATGTGGGCGTAACACCTGCCTTACTCCCCACTAATAATGCAAAGCATCCACGGAGAATGGTAAATGCAGGTGTGAAATGTGTACAGCCCTATACTAGTGTCCAGTAGGCAATTCTCATGGATGGACAAGCGTACGACCAAGATGGCACCCACAACTGCAAACCCGGTGGAATTACACAGCAGCGGTAAGGCATAACACAGGAAATATACATAGGGACTACAGTTGACATTCCCCATACAAAGTTGGACCGCCGTGCAAACACGCGTACACAGCACTCAATCTGCCAGCAACAAAATGGGGAGCACTCGCTACCATACTGCGGAACAGATGGGCGACCTGTGGAACACATACTAATGGCACACCAACAACGTCAACTAGGATATGTAAACTATGGCGTTCCCACCTATGAAGAAAACATGCTTCAATGAATACATAGGGGATCAACATGTTCCGGTGGTGTTATGTTGAAAATACAGTGGCGGATATGTCCTATTGGGACGTCTGAGGTTTATTTGAAGCAGTTGCTAACCTGCATCTTTGGATGTACACCATTTGTTCACAGTTCTAAATCACCTGGTTACGTAGCACCACGTAGAATGGGTAGTCAAACAGACATCCGCGATTGGGGAACATACAGCAGCAGTCAAAAGCACTGGCCAGTTGGACACAGTCCAGCAACATCTAACTTTACATATGCACATTGGTGTCCATTGAAGGACCCAAAAATACCTTCTCACAGAACTCACTCCAGCCGTCTCCGAACAACAGACGATGCTATAGCCGTGACTACGGCACAGTTAGACATATGCACCACCAGCGTGTTTAAGGTTGATGACAAGTGTCCATGAAATGCAGGACATATGAACAGAAATACCCAGATCGACGTGTCCATACATGTGCGTCCACATCCCAGTCCCGCGCATGAAGGATGTGTAATGGGTACTGTCGAGGGTTGCAGCCATGGGATCTTGGGTATGCAGAAATGGGGCTCGGTGTTGTCTGGCAGATAATCCGTTGTCCGCCCGTGGGAGGATGTGGGCGTAGTACCTGCCTTACTCCCCACTAATAATGCAAAGCATCCACGGAGAATGCTAAATGCAGGTGTGAAATGTGTACAGCCCTATACCAGTGTCCAGTAGGCAATTCACATGGATGGACAAGCGTACGACCAAGATGGCACCCATAACTGCAAACCTGGTGGAATTACACTGCCGCAGTAAGGCATTACACAGGTAATACACATAGGGACTACACTTGACATTCCCCATACAAAAACACAGAGAACCAGCTGAGAAAGTCCAAAGCAAAAATGAGGTACTGTAGAAACGGTCAGTGACCACTCAGAGCCCACCAGGAATTAAATGCAGTCACCATAGTTTATTGAAGCGCTTTTCGTCTGCTTCATAAGCAGACTTCTTCAGAATACATACAATGCAGTTCAACCTACTACATTTAAAACCCTTAATTGGTCAGTAAATTAGATGTGCTAAGTATTAATTAAATGCCTTAAAGGCAAACAAGCTAAAAAACTTTACTTGGGTTACAGATTCCACACAGTGAGTAAATCAGACATTGCTTCAAAAGTATATTCTTCATAGAAAAATAAAAATATATGTATATATATGAAAGAAGAACCAACATAATGTTTTCCAAATGTCTGAGTGTATAAGCTACATATATATGTTCTAGGGATTGTGCCAATATATTAAAAGAACTAGAGACACCTAGTAATATAAATGAACCATAATATATAGAGATAAACCTTATGATTATGACTAATGTAAAATATATCAATGAAATGTAAAGATTCACAATGTGGTAAAGTAAATATTCATTTAGAAGGTTAGTTAAATAAATCAATTCAGACATCCTTGTCAAAATACTAAAACAAGGCCAGCGAGGTGCTCTGCCTCACATGTACTGGGATGTTGTTCCACAGCATAGTGAGTGTCTGGGTGATGAATCTGTCCCACCAGCACGTTCTATTAATGACAGTGTCAAGGTGTCGTCACCTGCCCTTGTGGTTCTGAGGGATCTAGATTCTTTAGGTGAAGCATAGTCATCAAATCTGGGTTCGACATGGCCTTGTATGCCAGGCACAGGTCACCTCTGGGCAAGTGGTATGCGACTGAATAGAGCTGGAATCCTTTCAGTCGGTCAGCATAACACATATTCCTGAGACCCTGCATCCGTTTGTCGATGAACTGTTGGGGCCTTTCCAGCTGCTGCAGGTGTCGGGTCAGATACATTCTGAATGGGGCATTGTACTCAATCATAGGTCTAATGAGTGATGAGTACAAGGGGACAATGACCTCCCTGATCTAGATGTGAATCCCTTCATGATCAGGTGGGCAATGTAGAAGGTCTACCTAACTACGTTAACAGCGTGTGTGTCGAGCGAACGGTTACCGACAACCCAGGTCCCCAGATCCCTGGTAACTCCCTCTGTGCTCAGTGGATTGCCACCTATATGGTAGCTAGGGGTAACCTTGTTCTTCGAAGGGTATGACTATGCATTTTCCGGCATTTATCTGTAGGCCATGTCTCTGGCACCAGTTATCCATATCTGTGAGGCCCTTCTGAAGGATATCTGTGTCAGATGTGTGTCCGACTATGGCACCCAGTTTGCAGTCATCTGCAAACATTGTCAGCCATAACCTCCCTGTGTTTGCTTGTACTTTGGAAATGTAGATGCTGAAAAATAGTGGACCCAGGACTGAGCCCCGTGGGACACCACCTGTGACGGCTGTGAGTATGACATGGCGCCAGCAACTATGACCGTGTGGGTTCTGTCACTTAGCCAGTTTGCAACCCATCTGGCGATGTATGTATTTACATTCAAGCTGATGGGTTTATCAATGATACCTGAGCGGTATTGTGTGAAGGCCTTTGCCAGGTCGAGGTAGGCTGTATGGACTGCTTTACCCTCATCAATGGCCTTGGTGACTGATCCTAAAAAGTCAACCAAGTTTAAAAGGCATGATCTGCCTTTGACCAAGCCAAACTGGGTTGGATCCAAAGTATGCAAGTCCCCTATGTCTTTATCTATGAGTTCCATTATGATCCTTCTCCATGGCTTTGCAGATAAGGCTTGTCAAGCTAATGGGATGGTAATTACCAGGGTCAGTGGAGGCACCATCCTTGTGAAGTGGGACTACAGTCGCCTTGTGCCACTACTTGGAGTGCGTATCCTGAGGTGAGGCTAAGATTAAACAGCTGTCCTAACTGTGGGTTTAATTCCCCATTGAGTTCATGGAGTACACAGCTGGGACACCATCTGGTCCCATGGATGCTGTGTTTACTGCCTTGGAGAGCATTTCCCACCTGTGCGTTACAGATGTTCCAGGATCTACAATCCTCTGGTATAGATATCTCTCCATGTGGGGGGGGGGGAGAAGTTAGCACCGAACCTGTCAGCCAGTATGTTGGCAATGTGTGTAGGTTCAGTCATCTTCACATCATTCTGAACCCAGTCTGAGCATATCTGGGAGTGTCCTCCCAGGTGTCCAACATAGCTAAAGAAGGCCTTATGATTGTCTGTCGAGTCCTTGTTGATTTCTCCGTTGAATTTGCCCTGGATGATTTCATGACAGCTTGTAGTTCTTCACATATAATGAGCAAGGGTGTCTTACCTTACAAGTATTCCGCTCTATCTTGTAGTAGCTACCTCCTGTCGTTGTAGAGCTTGTTCATGGCTGGGGTCCACCAGACTGGATGCTTGGCTTTGGTACAAAGAGTCTCAGTTTTGTATGGGATTGCCTGATCCATGCAGTCCTGTAGGTGCTGGTGGAAGGCATATGCGTGATTCAGCGGTTTGAGTAATGTTTACCACTGGCTCAGGGGCCTTAAAGGAGACCACAGTAGTGTTCAGAAGTGTGAATTCGGCTTTTGAGAAAGGCATATGTATGGTAACGGCACCACCCACAGCATTGTATGCCAATAGCAGAAGCTATTGTAGGTTGTCCAAACACACGTGTCCGTACACATGGAACATCATAGCAATAAACCACGCCCGGATGTGGGTAATGCTAGATATACCCACGGCAGTCGTGGTGCGTTCGAGTCCGGCCGAGGGACCACACACATAGCCGGCCTTAGGCATAGGCCAACTAGGCAGCCGCCTAGGGGGCCGCTCTACTACGGGCACCTTTCCAGCCTTTATTTGGTGTAGGTAGACCAGGATGGGGGTAGCGGGTGATGTGGCGGTGGCACCATGGAGTCCTTCTGCCTAGGGCACCACTTGACCTAAGGCCACTCTTGCCGTGGGTAAATACAGCAGTACCCACACCCAGGCGGGTCATTGCTAGTATGCCATATCATCTATGGAAAGAAACCATATATTCCCAGACATAATGGCACAGCATAATGCCTGTCCACCGCCCAAACGCAGACATACGGCACCCGCGGCGGTGCGGACGTACTGCGCGAGATGTCCGTTACCAATGTCGACACTGTCTCGCTCTGTGAAACAAAGTCAACATAGCGATTCAATACTAAACAGCGACGGAGAGCCCGATGTCCCGTTGCTGAGCTGTTCAACCTGTTCCGCCATGTTAAATGTGTGTAGCAGAGCGGGACTGGCCAAAACTAAGCAATGGACATGTCTGTGGCTCAGTGAAAGCCGTCACGCAATGTTAAACCCATGTAATATAGCGAGACAGGTTATAAATACCGAGGGTTAGTAATGGAAATAGGTCCGTTCGACCAGACCGTGTGCAATTACTATAACAAGATCTACAGCAGATGCCCGGCCAATAAGCGCACACGGTTAGGAATAATGGGGGGGGACATGGTATCATAGACACGGACAAACCGTGCCCATGTGACTCATCTAACATTCGTACACGGTCAGGGCAGTTCCGTACACTGGGCGGACAAGACCAAACCCAAAGCACCACAGGAACACCCTGACAATCGAAGGCCTGTATCGTGGGGATATAAGCCCTGTGATCTGAACATCCCTGCGGTCATGACATATGCATCCTGGGCCATAAGCGGGAGGGAATAAGGAATGTTTAACATGTAGTACCACACCTTTCCCAGCAGGAGAATGGATGCCTGTGACGTGCGTGAGTGCGGGGGGGGGTGGGGGGATATGTAAATGTAGCTAAGTACCATGGGTATGCATATTAATGAGACCGAACAGCTAACGTGTAGTGGTCACAGTAACCGCAAAGCGTGAATGCAGTCCCGTTTGAATTACGACTATAGAACATATAAATGTGAACGTGTACGTAATGCGTCCATGCTGCAAAGACTGTTACATGTATAAAGGTGTAAGTGCGTTCCGCACACGTCCGTCAACCGGATCAGAGATATGTTGCGGAATAGTCACAACTAACACAGACCACGTAACCACACAGACCCAGTAAACATATGTAAACAGAATACGGATATGCATGTGCGCCTGCGCGTAACCCACAATTAGGAAATGCAAGTGCGCGTGTGCGTGTGTGATCCACTCGAAGCAGGGAAGGTTAAGGATGTGTCCTCCATGTCAACCAGACATGTCTCAAAAATGTCAGCCTCTGAAAGTATGGAATCGGGCAATGCCATGTAAAGTACCGTTAGAAATAGTGAGAAACACACGCTATGTGATGAGACAAACATAGAATGTGGATAGAATAACGTGTGTGTTAGTAGTATGGATTGATGACGGTTATGCATCAGTAACCCGACCCACTTGTCAGAAGGTGCCCCGTGCAATTGCGTTCAGTTGGCTCACACTTGTTGACTGGGCTAGGCTAGCTGGATATATGTCCAGTGTCAGCAGAGGCCCGTGGAGAAATGCTCCACACACAATAATAGCACAACATACCAAAGTACTCATATATGTAACCAAAAAAAGAACAACAATAGAAAGTGTCCTGAAAGGACTGGTTACACACAGATCCCAGGCGACAGACAGATATATGGCCAGTGGAAGCACGTCACAATTATGGGACCAGGTCCCTAAAGAAGCAAGAAGGTCACACATGACCCGCCAGCGAATTGCCAGATAGACACTGGTCAATGTAACACACAGCAAGATTAAGGGCCAACCAGCCGTACACCATGCCAGAACCTGTACAGTGGAAAGGTATGGCATGGTAATTGTGTGTACACAGGTAATCCACAGACAGTAACAAAGAAAGGTATGAAACGAGGGGTTCACATGTATATATCCACAGAGAGCAGTCCGGCGGCCCTTACATATGGCGCATGGACATAGATTTGTCACTTGAAAACAAGATGTAAACAACTACAGTTTATTCCATTTCATATTGATATAGTTATAATACAGTCATATTCATATGTAACATTGTGACTCTTATTTACATTCATATTTATACAAAATATGCTTTAATTGTACTTATTGATTCCATGCTTTGGAATCGTAATGCAACAATTATACACATTGATATACAATATCATGATCAACACACTACATTCTAAGGTTTACTCACAACAATTATCAACTATGTTTCAATATACTGATTGTATTGACCAATATTGTAGTTATATTAACACATTGTTGTTGTATTATTGTTTCCATTAAGTAATGTATGCAACACTGATTTGTATATGTCACTTTATCATCAAGACTTGGAGCACTGTCCACTTAACTATGAGCAGGTTTATTGATTAATTGACTTTAAACTGACTCTGAAGGAAGTGTATAAGGGACGACTATCTAATGTATTTCGTACTCCGGCGATGCCCCATGTTAGTGGGTGAAAGAGCTCAGTATCTTTTGACTGTGGAGTGTATCGTTTTGTCATTGTCTGTTTTGGCCTGATATATGTTCAATAATGTCTTTTATGAAGATGACCAGGACTCAAGGTTTGCTGTATTTCCGCTTACTGGCACGTGGATATAGATAGGCCAAGTAATACATAATATGGGTAGTCAAACAGACATCCGCGATTGGGGAACATACAGCAGCAGTCAAAACCACTGGCCAGATGGTGACAGTCCAACAAGTTCTACACTTTACATATGCACATCGGTGTCCATTGTAGGACTCCAAAAATTGATCCATTCGCAATATCAACCAGCTGCGATCGACCCAGGCGAAGTGACAGCCGTGACTACGGCACAGCTAGACATATGCACCACCAGCGTGTTTAAGGTTGATGACAACTGTCCATGAAATGCAGGACATATGAACAGAAATCCCCAGATTGTCGTGTCCATAGAAGTGCGTCCACATCCCAGTCCGCACACATGAAGGATGTGTAATGGGTACCGTGGAGGTTGCAGCCATGGGATCCTGGGTATGCAAAAATGGGGCTCGGTGTTGTTTGGCAGATAATCCGTTGTCCGCCCGTGGGAGGATGTGGGTATAACACGTGCCTTACTCCCCACTAATGATGCAAAGCATCCACGGATAATGCTAAAAGCAGGTGTGAAATGTGTACAGCCCTATATCAGTGTCCAGTAGGCAATTCCATGGATGGACAAGCGTACGACCAAGATGGCACCTATAACTGGAAACCTGGTGGAATTACACAGCTGCAGTAAGGCATAACACAGGAAATACAGATAGGGACTACAGTAGACACTCCCCATACAAAGTCAGACCGCCGTGCGAATACCGGCGTACACAGCACTTTCGATCTGCCAGCAACAACATGGGGATCACTCGCTTCCATACTGCGGAACAAATGGGCGACCTGTGGAACACATACTAATGGCACACTAACAACTTCAACTAGGAAGGTCATAGGATGTTTAAACACTGGCGTTCCCGCATATAAAGAACATCCTTCAATGAATAAATAGGGTATACATGTTCTGGCTGTGTTATATTGACAATACAGTGGCGTATATGTCCTACTGGGCCTTCTGAGGATTACTTAAAGCAGTTGCCAACCTGCAGCATTACATCAATACCATTTGGGTTAATCGTAGTAGAACATGGGTTTCGTAGCACAACATAATATGTGTAGTCAAACACACATCCGCGATTGGGGAACATACAGCAGCGGTCACAACCACTGGCCAGATGGACACAGTCCAACATGTTCTACATTTTACATATGCACATTTGTGTCCATTGTAGGACCCAAAAATTTATCCGTTTGCAATGCCAACCGGCTGCGATCGAGAGACCAAGATGTAACGACAGCCGTGACTACGGCACAGCTACATATATGCACCACCAGCGTGTTCAAGGTTGATGACAACTGTCCATGAAATGCGGGACATATGCACAGAAATCCCCAGATTGTCGAGTCCATAGATATGCGTCCACATCCCATTCCCGCACACATGGAGGATTTGCAATGGGTACTGTCGAGGGTTGCAGCCATGGGATCGTGGGTATGCAGAAATGGGTGTCGGAGATGATTGGCAGATGATCCGTTGTCTCGCCCGTGGGAGGATGTGGGTACAGAACATGCCTTACCCCACCAATAATGACAATCATCCACGGAGAATGCTACATGCAGCTGTGAAATGGGTACAGCCCTACACCAGTGTCCAGTAGGCATTTCCCAAGGATGGACAAACGTACGGCCAAGATGGCACCCATAACAGCAAACCTGGTGGAATCACACAGCTGTAGTAAGGCATAACACAGGGAATACAGATAGGGACTACAGTAGAGACTCCACATACAAAGTCAGACCGCCATGCGAATACCGGCGTACACAGCACTCAATCTGCCAGCGACAGAATGGTGATCACTCGCTTCCATACTGCGGAACAAATGGGCGACCTGCGGAACACATACTAATGGCACACCAACAACGTAAACTAGTAAGGTTATAGGATGTTTAAGCTATGGCGTACACACATATAAAGAACATCCTTCAATGAATCAATAGGATCTACATGGTTTCTTCGTGTTAATGTGACAATACAGAGGCAGGAATGTCCCAATGGGATATCTGCGGATTAGTTAAAGCAATTGTTAGCCTGCATCATTGGAATTACACCATTTGGGTTCTGTGGCGGGAAACCCGGTTTACGTAGCACTACATAATATGGGTACTCAGACATCCGTGATTGCTGGACATACAGCGGCAGTCAAACACACTGGCCAGATGGACACAGTCCAATATGTTCTACACTTTACATATGCACACTGGTGTCCATTGTAGGACCCAAAGATTTATCCGTACGCAATGTCAACCTGCTACAAGCGGGAGACCCAGATGAAGTGACAGCCGTGACTACGGCACAGCTACATATATGCACCACCAGCGTGTTCAAGGTTGATGACAACTGTCCATGAAATGCAGGTGATATGCACAGGAATCCCCAGATTGTCCAGTACATAGAAGTCGTCCACATCCCATTCCGCACACATGGAGGATGTGCAGCGGGTACTGTCGAGGGTTGCAGCCATGGGATCGTGGGTATGCAGAAGCGTGGCTCGGTGTTGTTTGGCAGATGTCGTTGTCCCGCACCGTGGGAGGGATGTGGGAGTAGCGTGCCTTACTCCCCACTGATAGTGCAAAGCATCCACGGCTAATGCTAAATGCAGGTGTGAAATGTGTACTGCTCCATACCTGTGTCCAGTAGAAAATCGCTAGGGATGGACAAGCGTCGACTAAGATGGCACCCATAACCGCGAACCTGGTGTAACCACACAGCTGCAGTGAGGCATAACTCAGGAAATACAGATAGGGACAACAGTAGACACACCCCATACAAAGCCAGACCGCTGTGCGAATACCGGCGTACACAGCACTCAATCTGCCAGCACCGAAAGGGGATCACACGCTCCCATACCGCGGAACAAATGGGTGACCTGTGGAACACATACCAATGGCACAATATCAGCGTCAGCTAGGAAAGCCATACGATGGTCAAACTATGGCGTTCCCACCAATGAAGAACATCCTTCAGTGAATTAATAGGATTAATGTCAATTGACCATGGAATACACCTAATCAACATCAAAGACCTGCTGGCACCTTATGGCACACAAACCAAGACACACATAGGTAGATGAAACAGTCAGCGTAGACATTTCGTCCACGACAGGTCACATGTGGTATCCAAAGGTTACTCCATAGACATGTAAGCGCTATCACCCGTAGGCTCCGTGAGACTTACACATAACATAGAGGCGTCCAGGCTTTATATATCCCCCCTTACACTTCCATGTGTTACTTTCTGTGCAAACAATGAACATGTAACCACAGCATATAAAGCACAGGCGCAATGTTAACCACACACACATATGTTAACATCTCAGAAGGCATCCTATTAACACATGTATCATATGATATTGTACTATGCCGAATACTCATCAATCGAAGATTTAACAATGTATATGGAAGATATGCATAGCATATCACTGTAATACAGCGGTACAGAACTGAAAGAGTGGACAAATGTGTGCTAACCCTACATCTGTACCTGAACTACATTCCGTTCACGGGGCTTGCTCCACCTGCCTCTCAAAGAGGCCTCATCAGTGTTCCATCGGTCAGCCCTGGTGTGTGGCCAACCCTCCACCTACTAATCCAACTAGATCCGCATTCTATAGCATAGCTGATGAGGTCCCCCCCTCTGGTATTATAACCTGGACGTCGTACAACACCGGATGTAGCCGTATGCCTTGTGATGTACCCATATCCGGCCGTAGGCATACGGCAATCCTGCGGCTGCCCAGGCGCCGCACTAGTGGCGCCACCTGTCTAGTAGGTGTGTCATGTGGATATACCAAGTTGGGCCACCATGTGCTGTGGTGGTGGGCACCATGGGGCCCTACAGCCTAGGGCAGCAGTCGATCTAAGTCCGCTGCCGTGGGAGGGTAGTACAGTCTGCAGGTATGTGCAGCCGTGTACATGAAACAGCGGTCCACAAGGATTACCCATAGTGGCGACACCTGCACAGATGGCTGTAGCGGGACACACACACGGCCATGCATACAGCACAGGTAGACATACACACACCATAACTAGGCAAGTACACACAAGGTGTATGGCGTGTACAGGTACACTGTCAGGTCAGCAAGGATAGCTGTCTGCCACGATATCCAGCAGATGTCCTTACGGTGTTCTGGAATACGGACAGTGCATGGACAATGAGTGGATATGCAGCGTACCACAGTTATATGTGTCAGCCGTGCAAATATGCGATACATGGGAAAGACAGCCGTCCATGCTAGAGCAGCAATGCGGGCACAACATAGATGCGTAGATATACAATGTCAGAGATACAGGCGGACACATGTGGCAGGCCGAGTGTAATGTACACAGCATCACCCCACCACACCATAGCATGGTGCGTGGAGAACACGCTACGGCGGTCGCCGACCACAACAGGCACACATGCAGTACACGAGCTGCGTACCACCATCCACAAACACAGGGATGGCGGCGGGATATGAGTGTTCGGCGTAAACCACAAGGCAATACCGTATGAACCCATGCAGCTGGGAGCATGGACACACACACACATGTGGCAGGCATGGTGATTGACCACACCCCCACATACCCAGACGCACAAGCGTGCGACACAGGTATGGAATGCGCTACCGAGCACACCACCATCAGAGGCACATGTACAGGTGGGTGACAACATCCGTAAAGGAATGGCCGCTGATAGTCAAGGTTTGTGTTGCGAAGCGTCTAAAAGCCTGATCATCTGCAGAGGCAGCTGGAAACACACACACACACAGGGAAGGGCCGGGAGTCGAACCTACGCCTATCTACATGAACTCACTACAGCATGAAGCATTTACAGAACGCACTACCGAGTTTACTGAGCACAGTGCTGTCAGAGGCATACTTCTAGGCGGCTGACATCACCCGTAAGAGAATAGCTGGCAATAGCCAAGGTATGTGTTGCGAAGCGTCTAAAAGCATGTTCATCTGCAGAAGCAGCTGGAAACACACACACACACAGGGAAGGGCCGGGAGTCGAACCTACGCCTATCTACATGAACTCACTACAGCATGAAGCATTTACAGAGCAGCTACCGAGTTTACTGAGCACAGCGCTGTCAGAGGCATACTTCTAGGTGGCTGACATCACCCGTAAGAGAATAGCTGGCAATAGCCAAGGTATGTGTTGCGAAGCGTCGAAAAGCATGTTCATCTGCAGAGGCAGCTGGAAACACACACACACACACACAGGAAGGGCGGAGTCGAACCTCGCCTATCTACATGAACTCACTACAGCATGAAGCATTTACAGAGCGCTACCGAGTTTACTGAGCACAAGCGCTGTCAGAGGCATACTTCTAGGTGGCTGACATCACCCGTAAGAATAGCTGGCAATAGCCAAGGTATGTGTTGCGAAGCGTCTAAAAGCATGTTCATCTGCAGAGGCAGCTGGAAACACACACACACACACAGGGAAGGGCCGGAGTCGAACCTCGCCTATCTACATGAACTCACTACAGCATGAAGCATTTACAGAGCAGCTACCGAGTTTACTGAGCACAGCGCTGTCAGAGGCATACTTCTAGGCGGCTGACATCACCCGTAAGAGAATAGCTGGCAATAGCCAAGGTATGTGTTGCGAAGCGTCTAAAAGCATGTTCATCTGCAGAAGCAGCTGGAAACACACACACACACACACGGAAGGGCCAGGAGTCGAACCTCGCCTATCTACATGAACTCACTACAGCATGAAGCATTTACAGAGCAGCTACCGAGTTTACTGAGCACAGCTGTCAGAGGCATACTTCTAGGCGGCTGACATCACCCGTAAGAGAATAGCTGGCAATAGCCAAGGTATGTGTTGCGAGCGTCTAAAAGCATGTTCATCTGCAAAGGCAGCTGGAAACACACACACACACACACACACAGGAAGGGCCGGAGTCGAACCTCGCCTATCTACATGAACTCACTACAGCATGAAGCATTTACAGAGCAGCTACCGAGTTTACTGAGCACAGCGCTGTCAGAGGCATACTTCTAGGCGGCTGACATCACCCGTAAGAGAATAGCTGGCAATAGCCAAGGTATGTGTTGCGAAGCGTCTAAAAGCATGTTCATCTGCAGAGGCAGCTGGAAACACACACACACACACACAGGAAGGGCCGAGTCGAACCTCGCCTACCTACATGAACTCACTACAGCATGAAGCATTTACAGAGCAGCTACCGAGTTTACTGAGCACAAGCTGTCAGAGGCACACTTCTAGGCGGCTGACATCACCCGTAAGAAAATAGCTGGCAATAGCCAAGGTATGTGTTGCGAAGCGTCTAAAAGCTTGTTCATCTGCAGAGGCAGCTGGAAACACACACACACACACACAGAGGGGCCGAGAGTCGAACCTACGCCTACCTACATGAACTCACTACAGCATGAAGCATTTACAGAGCAGCTACCGAGTTTACTGAGCACAGCACTGTCAGAGGCACACTTCTAGGCGGCTGACATCACCCGTAAGAAAATAGCTGGCAATAGCCAAGGTATGTGTTGCGAAGCGTCTAAAAGCTTGTTCATCTGCAGAGGCAGCTGGAAACACACACACACACACACACACACACACAGGGGCCGAGAGTCGAACCTACGCCTACCTACATGAACTCACTACAGCATGAAGCATTTACATGAGCACAGCACTGTCAGGAGGCATACCCCTAGGTGGGTGGTATCATCTGCAGAGGCAATCGTCCGATAGGGAATGAAGACAGAGTGCGCAGTCACGCTGCCTGTCACCATCCCAAGGTGGCCGTACAGTAACTCGTTAGTGCTGCAGTCGGGAATACCAAATAACTACTGATCAGTACATCACGACAGGAATACGGGATGCACCACATGACAGTTTACCCTATGAGAGGGCATCCGGCGTGCAGGATGTAGGCAGCCAATGTGGCATGACAGCCACATATGTGTCACCTGGATGGTCACCATGGCTATGCAGGATGCCATTGGCCATGGCTACACGCCTAGTAGCAGACATCGGTGGCGACTGTCGTGTGTACCCGGCGGGTGTACTGGCCATGCCTCCCACACCTAGCGGTTGCAAAGGGGAGACAGACATGCTCACGGGGTATCAACGCAGTCGGGCGCGGTGTGCACTGTACTGTGTCTATCTACACAGCTGCTTACTGGGCATGCTCAGACACTTAGACTTCGGCACAGAGCAGACATGCATACACATGGTGCGACAGCATGGGTGGCAGAATGTGGACCGTCGTGTGTGTCCAGCCACACAACAGCAACCCGGCCATGCCACAGACGTGGCCGTTGCGAAGGGGATACAGGCATGCAACCGGGGTATTACTGCAGTCGGGCGCGGTGTGCACTGTACTGTGTGTCCATCTACACAGCTGCTTACTGGGCATGCTCAGACACTTAGACTCGGCACAGAGCAGACATGCATACACATGGTGCGACGGCATGGGTGGCAGAATGTGGACCGTCGTGTGTGTCCAGCCACACAACAGCGACCCGGCCATGCCACAGACGTGGACGTTGCAGCAGGGAATATTCAGGTGCAATTAACCGTGGGTAGGACTGCCCTACAGTTTGTTGCATGCTACAGACCACCCTCCCAAACCCAGGATACCTGCACAGCCGTCCTGAGGACACTGGTGAGTGTGCATGCTCTCACAACAGCACCGTATTGGGTGACATCAACCACCCATACATAGAGAGGAAACATTACCCATGACACAACACCCTACGCCACAGGTCCCGGGTGTTCATACACATGACTGCTGTGAAACAGCCATGAACCATACCCACTAGAGGGGGGCGTATACCAGTTCTGCCCATCACACATGGGGAGGATATGCTCCACACAGGATGTACATCCCTCAATGGTGATGTCAGACCATATAGTGGATCCACTGGTAATCCACATCCTGCACCCAACACCGGCATGGGAGACCTAAGTGGCGACCTCTCCACAGCAAACCACACACATCATACGACCGGTGTGGTACCCTACAAGTCCTCCATGCCAGTGGTGAACACAGGCCGCACTGCCAACTCCCTACGAATGCCTTCTCTGAGCACCCCAGGGATGTCTGCACCAGCGATCATGATAACATCAGGACCTTGTCCACCAAAGGTAGGCACATGGTCTGGTGGACCCCAGCCACTGACAAACTGTACATCAACAGTTGGAGCTAATACATGACAGAGCAATATCAGTACCAGGAAGCCATCACCCATTCATACCGGCGTCAACATACGGCCACACATACAATCATCCAAGGCCGCTTGTGGGAGTGGTACTGCAGAGGGCATGAGACAACCATAGGGCCTTCCTTAACTGTGGTAGGGACATGGGTGGGGCACAGTCATGGCGGAAATGATCCAGAATGGTACAGCGGTCACTGCACCCACAGACATTGTCAACAAACCAGCGGACATGTTCCATGCATACATCCACCCCCAAGAGGGACATATCCATCCACCAGAGTCTAGCCTCGAAACATCTCATATGCCCTGGGTGATCTGATATCTGTTAGGCGGTGAACACAGCACCAATGGGCCCCGATGGTGTCCCTGGCTGTGTGCTACCCAACCTCATTGAGGCCCTCGCCCACACATAAGGCAGCTGTGTCATGTTAGCCTTACTACGGGCTAGGTCCCGCTGGATGGCATCACGGCAGCTGTGGTCCCACTATGCCAGGGTAGTGCTCTTATGGACTGTAGACATTCCGCCCTATCAGCTTGACAAGCCTTGTCTGCAAAGCTGCGGGAGGTCCATACAGGTGCCCATGAATACAGACAGTGGTGTACAGCCAATGCGGAACATACCCACAACGACTTAGTCAAGGGCAGATCCTGCCTCCCAAACCTGCTCGTCCTGTCTGGAGCGGTCACCAAGGCCATTGATGGGGAATGCGTCGGTTTGCACACACTACCATGACCTGGTGGGGCGTTCAGAACACACTCCCGTGGGACTCATGGAAAGGCTCGCCAGCGTACATGTGGGGACATATGTCACGATGGTTCTCAGAATGGTTGGAGGTCACACCACACAGGGTTTGTGTTCCTGGTGCCGTGTCAGACTCAAAGCTGGTCTTGAGTGGAGGCCCACAGGGCTCAGTCCTGGGCCTCCTGCCGTTCGGCATTCGACCTTCCAATGTGCATGCAAACATAGGGGATTGTGGCAGACAAGGTATGCAGATGACTGCACCGGCCACCATACCCAACACCCCATCTGACACGGACATCCACCTAGGGCGTCATAGACATGGATAACTGGTGCCAGAGCCATGGCCTGCTGCTACATGCCAGAGAAGGTGCAGACCTACCCAGTGGGAAGGACATGTTTGCCCGGCGTAACATGTAGGTAGTAATCCATTCAACATGGTGGGCGTGTTCATGGAAATGGGTACCACACCTGTCGGTAACCTCTGTCAACACACACAATGCCAATGTGGGTGGGAAGACATTCCACTGTGGCCACCTGGTCTGGAAGGAATCACATCCACATCAGGGGTGTTCATTGTACCCCTGTACACATCACACACCAGAGCAATGATTGCGTACAATGGCACATCTGGGCTGTACCTAACCTGACACCTGCAGCACTCGGAAGGACCACAAGCGTTCCACGGCGGGGATAAAGGTGCTGGGACATGTGTCACGCTGCCCGACCAAGGGGACTCGGCTGTATACCTTCCCAGCACGTCTGCTCTGTGGTGATCTGTGCCTGACATACACGGCCATGTCCGACCTGGGTGACATGGACATGTTCCACCTCCTAGGCTCCAGGCAAACACGGGCACAGAAGCGACTGTCAGACACCTCACCACAAAGATGACTAGGATGTGCTGGGGGAACAGGGTCAACGCCCAGAGACCCCTACAACACGGAGAGGATTGCCAGCCCATGTGAAGCAGAGGCCCTGACTGACTTTGTCCAGGAGTAATCATGACGTGTGGATGTGTGATCATAGGTATCGCCAGGCATCATCTCTGTGTCAGTGCTGGATGGGGACAGGAGACTGATGGATGTGGTATCCTCATCCTAAGGGGTGTTAGCAGCCACACACAGTCTTGCTAGGTTTACACATGCCGTAGGGCACATAGCCTGGTATGTACATGTGCGCCTATGTACCTATGTAGGGGTCCATGCGGGTTGCGGGTACCTCCGCTATGCTGATATTGCCAGATGTGCCTGTGGGTACCCCACGACTACGTGGGGAACTGATAACAGTGCTCCCAGTAGGCACATGCAAGTACACCATAATTGGCATACGGGTTAACTGAACCAACATGGTGCTACACATGTAACCACCACGCATACTGTGTACACAGAACAATGAATGCTGCACCTGCACTACATGGTATGTCTGCTGCATGATGTCAGTGCATGACCCACATCACATACGCACCTGTCACCTGCCATACACAACCACCACAACATACACATCGCGTACTATGCAGACACAGGTATCACATACACCTCTCACTATCTTGTCCACCCTGTGCATCAGAATATGTTTGCATAACCGTGCACCGATGGTGTAGCTCACGGTTCTGCGGCAGAGACTTCATCATATGCACAGGGTGATATGTGTGCCACAGGCATAGGCTGTACCAATGGATGACATCATGTGTGTGTGTAAGGGCCTGTGCATTTACTGGGCATGACTGTGCAGAATGCATGTGGATGTGGTGGAGCCCTACAGTTGTGTTTGCTGTGTGTGGGTATGTGTGTACACAGTTCAGTCATCTGTGATGCCTACGGGGTATACTTGGCAGCCCCAGACTGTACAGTGCAGGTGGTGCGGCTCACTGTGTCCGCCTGCGGCGTGACCCGTGCCTGCCTGGGGTCGCACAGGCACTACCGGGTGGAGGTATAGAGTGGCCACTCTCCGATGACACATGTCCGCTGGAAGCGTGTCCACGCCGGGGCCATCAGGGCCACGTCCACGTGGCCTGCTGTGTCCTGGTGTGGTTGGTGTAGTAGCAGCTGCACTGCTGCTGCTACCAGCACTGTGTGGGTGGGCATGGGAGGTGGCACGCTCACGTTGACCTGCACTTGGTGGTGTTACTGGCCGCCCACGTGCCCTATGCCTCACCCCTACCAGGTGTTCCAGCACGGACAGCTCACGCTCACGGATGGCCATGCCTCGGTCGAGGATCCCAGCCATCTCACCCAATCTCCTATCCAGAACATCGGCAAGACCAATGACTGGATGTTCTCATTTAAGGAATGGATTGCGGACCTCTGCAGCCTCTGCCCTTCCTGGTTCTGCCGTTCGACGCGTGCCTGCGCCGCCATTACAGTCTGGAACATGCGTCTGGTTATACCAGCTGCTGCACCCTGTACGGCAGGTGTATGTCTAGCAGTGCTCCTCCTACGAGCAGCACCTGCCACATGCCTGTGTGGCACTCCACCAGTCATTACACTGGCAACATCGTGTGTACCGCACCTTCTGCAGCCACCACACATTCCTGCTCGGTGCCAACAGGCGCTGACTGTCCGTCATCTATGGGCAGCGGTGTTGGGGTATGTGTCGGCAGCTGAACCGTGTGCGGGGATGAAGGGGGCGTAAGTGTGATATGCCCCAATGGCACAGTGTCTGCCTGTGGCGACCCTGCCTGTGCCTCATGCACATGGTCATCACCGCTAGTATCTGTGGGGACACTAGCATCAGATGGACCGCAGGAGGCAGCACCTACAGCACCTGTGAATACAAAGACATACCGTAAGTTACATTACACACCGCAGACACACAGACACACACACGCGGACACACAGACACACACACGCGGACACACAGACACACACGCGGACACACACGCGGACACACACACATGCAGACACATCATGCATGTGATATTGCAGGTGGCATGCAGCATTCCCACACCACAGCCCAGTGAATGCAGCCCAGACATTAATAGTGGCAGTATGCATACTGCCCTGGAGTGCACACTACATCAGGCAGGTGTCTTTTAGTAGGCATGCAGTACACACATTCATGGTAGTTTGCATGCATCACCGTGATACACCGTGTGGCCACGGGCGGGTTAACAGTACACATGGCTGCCGTCACTATGTCATGTACACCGCAAACATGTGCGGTATCATGTGGACATGTGACGATGGTGTCCCACCACATGCACCACATCATAGCGGATGTCACAGTGCAGTGTTATGTGTACAGTCTACAGATACAATGCATGTGTAACAAGGATGTCTGTGCAGGTGTGGTTGGTGTGAGCTGTGTACATAGCTGTACAGTGGGGATGCGGGCACTGTGCCATTGCACGGTAGCAGGACACAGGTATGTTTCTGTGCGATGCGTGACCTGGACGCATTACGTTGCCATGTCTGCAAGTCAGTTCAGCTGCTCAGCAGCACGTATATGGTAGACATTGGTGGCACCTCTAGTGGCTGCAGACAGGCATTCCATTTCTCTGGTGTACCACATCGGATGTCCAGGGGGTCCACTACAGTGATGAGCCCACTATGTGTGGACAGGGTGCAACGGTGACTACCCACTGCGGATGTACTGTGTGGCAACATGCCTGTAGGTATCACCCATGGCCATGTTTGTCTGGGTCATCGACAATTGTGTGTGATGGGCATCGTGCACATGGCCCTGTGGTGGCCCATGTGACATACAACCGTACTAGTCTGAGGTGTCACATTCCCTAAGGCTATGCAGACATTGTGGATGTCTGCTATGTCGTCACATAGGTCATGTCATGGTGTGACAATGTTGCGGACAGACATCCACGTGCATGGGACATGTCATGTGCCATGTCTAGCGTGTGCACCCAATGCAGGAGCATAGGTCACAGTGGTAACACCTGTGCTCTGGCCAGATCACAGCTCACTATGTGGTACTGTGTGCATACCGCAGAGGCATACCAATGCATACTACACATGCAGCCATTGTGGAACACCTCCACCATTGTATGCATAGCTGACTGCACATATCACACCAATGGGTTATGTGGTGTCATGCCAGTCTATACTAACGGTTGTATCTACTGTACATGGGTGGTGTGTGTGTCGGGTGGTGCAACCTGTATACCGTGACTGGGGCACACCCAGGTGTGCATGTCATACCTGGACACATGGGGAATATCGATACACCGTATCATGCCTTTTACTAGCAACAGACTTACCTGCGACAGACCCTTGTCTGTGCGACACGCCAGGCGATACCTGTATAGGGATGACACAAAGGTATACACATTATCCATTACTATCGCCACGGTAAGCACTGTGCATGTCACATCATGCACCTGTGTGTTAGCATGTGCTATGCACATGTCTGCAAACACAACATAGCATACTGTAGTATGCATCTTGTGTGGCCATATACCTGGCATGTGTTGCTATATTATGTGTTGTACTATGACACCCACTCTCGTCACTTATCATACAAACATGCAACACTGACTTACCAGGCAGCTCAAGCTCGTTGGTTGGGAGACACCCATCTCCACGATGGGCGCGAGGGTTTCAGCATGTTGTTCCATGGGTGTCCCCAGACTGGCCAGGAGCTCCTCCGTGGGTGTGAGTGGGGGCTGGGTTTGTGGACCACCACCTGTCCCACCTTGTTGTCTGGCGATTGCAGCGGCACGCTGTCTCGCATGCGGATTAGGTCTGTGCAGTGCCTGCGGATCTGTTGATATGTGCGGTTGTGGCGCCCAGGTGTTCACCCTCCTGCGCATATCCTGCCACATGTCCTCCGTTGTTGTGCCTGCAGTGGCACATGGCTAAACAAGATGTCGTAATTATCATGTAGCAACGGTATTATGACCTCGTCTTCCTGTCGGCTAAAGGCAGGCGGCCGGGAACGTGGCATTATCTGTAAGACATAATGATGGTGACAGGTCACATTTACACTGCTGTGCTGGCATACTGCTGGAAATACATTGCTATGACATGTACAACATCTGCACAGTAATCTCTGCAAGGCATCATGGCAGTGACACAGCCGATGTGTTGCCGTCACACCATTGAGCAGTGGGTGTCATATCATATCTGTGTGTCACCTCATCACACTGTACATGCACCATGTTGATGTTAGCCTGCTGTGGACATGTGTACCTGGCTGCACCTGTGTCCATATCAGTTGGCGGGTCCCCATGTGACAACGGTTCTACTGTTCACCTGGATGCTGTGTATATGTCACTAGACATCACGTCCGTGGCCATTATGAACGTCAGCGGTGGCACTGTACACATACACATGGACACCTGCACATGCATGTGTTGTGCCATGTACATCCACACAGCACTGTACGGGTGTTGGACAACTTGCCACGGCTCACCTGTGTTGCACATGTGATACACATGGGACAATGTGTAACCATGCCACATTAGCAGGAAAGGTCATGCATAGCATGTACACACACAAGTTGTCCACAGCAACACACAGCACCTGTAACACCACAGGGTGCATCACCGCCACATTACTGCTGTGGATGGTTGATAGTGACAGTGCCTTTTGTCCATCGCACCATGTAGGACTGTGATAGCACGTGCAGCCTTGCTGGGCAGGGCTGCATGGTATGGCAGGGTATGCCACATACATGGCACTGGGATGTGATCCACCTGGGGGGTAATGATATTGGCAGGGTGGCTGTCCATTCCATATGTCATTGCTATGTGTATATGGACATTACACATGTCTATCACCATGGTGTGGACACTGGCCTTATGCAAGGTAGGCTGCGCTGCTTGGTGGGGGTGTGTCTGGTGCATGCAGGTATCGCACATCCATGCATACACTGTAACCCTGACAGGTGCTATGTGCTGCGATATTGATCAACACAGTGCTGTATGTGGCCACACACTGCTATCCCGTGCACATGGATGGTTGCCTGGACTGACGTGGGTGCCACATATGTCTACATCCAGTGCCTGCTGCCACCCCATGTCTGCTGGTGCACTGCACACCGCCATCCCTCCCTCGGGAAACGTGGTGTTGGGCACAGCATAGGTATCCATGTATGGGGACAGGGATGTTCACATAGCAGGGGCACTGATGGTATCGTCGATCTGACCATACCGTATGGCGCACCCTCACACATACAACCCATTCATCATGTTGTTCACAACAGTGACACAGCTATACTGCTATGCCGGAGACATTCACAGACGTACATACACAGATGCATGCATGTCCGTCTGTGGCATGGCCTGGACTATTGGTGTGGTTCGGCACATAACGTGTTTGAGTGCGGCTGGCGCAGACCTACTGTGCACATGTCTACACAGTAAGCCTGTTCTACAGTAGGCATCGGTGATGTGCTGTGCACATATCATATCTGCACATTTTGTTGGTGTCTGTCTGTCCACGGGCCAGTGGTGGGACACACAGGGATATTGTTGAACATATATGCATGCAACCCTGTACTGCTGTACCGCTAGCTTCTCAGGTGCTAATGTGTCATAGACATGCACACCGTACCCGCACATGTGGTAGTGGGTTGCCACCCGTACCCATCTCCTCTTGTGGGTTGCTATCATCCCACACCCTCTTTGTATTGTATGTTCAGGCTATGCACCTGTGTGGGGCTTGTGGGCATGCAATGCAGTACTATGTGCCTTTGCACCCATCGCAGAACAAGTCACACAGGTACACTGGCGGCCGTACACTTCACAGCTTGATGTCAGCACATCACATGTTGTACACACGTAACACATCTCCTGTGGGACATGGTCAAATGTACAGGCATGTCCATCAGTCACATGCCACTGCTACCCCTACATGGCGGCTATGCAGGACATGTGGCGGTACACCAACGGTCACATGTACACGAGCAATGCCCCTACCTACCACATCCGTGGTACTGCCTGTGGGGCATGTCCGTCTGCATCCATGCTATGGCCATAGATGACAGTTGTACATCGATATGTGCAACATACCTCATTGGGAGTTCTCATGTGCACATGTTCAACATGTCAACGCATTGTTTGTGTCTGTCAGACAGTCATTGTTGTGCATGGTTTACATGGCAGCCATGGCGTACTGTGTGTGATTCCAGGTACTTCATTGGGCTACCAGCATTGTACATTATCACAGCACATTCCAGCCATCACGTAGCCATCCTAGATGACAGTGGGAGGTGTTCTGCCATGTGCACATATGTCACACAGTGCGAGGGTGACTGACACACATTCTCAGGACAGGGTTCTGACTGCTGTGGATGTGTGTGATGCTGTCGGCGACCATGACTGCGCCAGATGGTGTCATCTGGATGTGTAACATTCACAACACACACCTACCTTCACGTAGCAACACATCATCCACAACAATGGACATCCCTGCATGAACACTGTGTGCAGTATGTCTGTATGACCACTGCATGCACCACTGGTAGCCACCAGCATGGCTGCCAACAGCAGCAGTGTGTATCCTGTGTGAACATGGGTTACACCATTCACAACACACCTGTGTCAGATGGCCCTGTTGTGGGTCACAGTGCAGTTCCACACATCATGTAACAGTATACATCATGTTGCGGACATGTGACCGGCTGTGCAAGTCAACATATGCACACATGACACATCACCTGGTACAACGTGTCTGTCTTACCACATGCTATTGTGACCACCCTGTGATGACATTGTACAGGCTCGTGGACTGGGACATGTGATGGCTCAAAGGTGTATTCACCCTCCGGTGTGTGTCTAGCCAGGTGTACAGTAGGCAGTGGTCTGCACGGGGATACTGTACATTGGCCTACTCTGTCACTGCGACTGTTGACTATGGTCATACTGTACTTATGCAGGCATGTGGTATTTGTCCAGTATGACAGTCGTGGTCAACCACACTACTGTGGCACACATGACCTGCGGACATCTGCCTGGGTGTGGGGCCCACATGTACATCTTCACATGCTATGCTGCCTCTGCAGCGGTGTCACATGTCTGTCTCCAGCAGGGCTGTCACAGGCAGGCACGGCATGCAGTGATGTGTGACAATGCTTGCACCCTCCACTGTGCTGTACACAAGCACTGCACACACAGTAAGGCACGCCTGACATTTATCTGCGGTGCCTGGGACCTGCCTCCATGCTCTACACAGCACACCTGCCAGTCCAGATTGTACACAGATCATACCTCCCAGGCACATACCTGGACTGCAACACACACAGGTGAGGGGATCCCACATCACACAGTGATTTACACACATACTGTATTTTTTTCAAAAAATCAATGCATCATAGGTACTCCATGTTCGGATACCCATGTTTGTGACCGCTAGACACATTGTGACATGCGACGGAGAGTACACTGTACACCACAGGTTACATGCTGGCTGTGTTATCATACTGTACATTGCACCTCGGACAGTTGCTACTGCCATGTGCTGACAGCAACACGCACTTCCCTAGTATGGACTCCCATGTACCCACACATGCTTGGCCATGCACTACACATAGCTGGGTGACACATTACACAACACATACCATACCTACACTACCCTCGGCATGCACCATACCTCCATGTGTCTGTGTGCTATACCTACGGACATCCCCCCTCTGGTTGATGAACATATATGCTTCGCGGCCCTGCTAGCCACGCCATGGACACACACCCATCGCAGCATACATGGTACATGTGCTCAACGGCCGGTACTACCGACGTCTGCTGACGGGGGTAGTTAATGGCATGGCACACCGGCAGCTGGACGGTATCGTGACTATGCTGACACATATCACAGTGCACTTCCGCTACATGTACGCACTGGTAGGGACCATGCTATTCCACACAGAGACATGGTGGTACTGGCCTTTTCACAGACGCCACGGTGGTATTCATGTTCCATGCACATGTGCTGTATGGGCGCATGTGCAGGCTGTTGCACGGTGGGTATGTTCAAATGTGTGTGGTGCATCACTTGACAGTCATGGTGGGTCCTCGTGGTCCATCACATGCTCCACAGCTAGCTACCTACACATGACCGCCGTACATTGCAGTGTGGGCCCTCACGCAGTGTGGTGGTATGTCTGTGTTGTTTGGCTACATCCACATTCAATGTAGCATACAACAGTCACCCAGGCATTGCCAACAGAGATGTTGTTGGCAACATGCCAGCCAATGGGGTACCTACCAACAATACACACTCTCACTCACTACAGGGTTCCAATCCATACATGGACATCGCATTGTCCCTGTGGACACATACATGGTACTGCCATGCACACGTTATGTCCTAGGACACTGTCCCAATGTCACATCCAATCTCCCTAGCTGTTATATCCCACCAACCTGGTTGTTATGTGTCTCTGCAGCAGCCCACTGAATTAACTGCTAGCCCATTCATGGACGTTGTGTACCTTGACCACCACACTACCGCATCTATCACACTACACATGGGTGGTACTGCATTGCGTGTGGGACTGCATTCGTACACCCATGACTGGACCATTCAGTATGGCACTGGGGCACATCCTCACATCCATGCTTCACACACTCATTGACGACCTCCATGCCTTTACTGGCACCCTTGTTGGGCCTCTGTGTGCCACAGCACACCACATCCACATGCTGGCCACCTGTCATACCATTGCATGGGTGGTTGGTGTGGTACAGAGGGTAACAGATCAGACATTATCCCCACATTGCCCTTCAGCACCATTCCACATTCTGGTATTGCCAATGTACACATCCACCATCACATCATACCCTGTGTCTCAGGATGTTAGGCTATGTGACTCCTGGACAGGTCACACAGTGGTGCAAGCATATCATGCTACCTACGACATGTCAGGTACATGTGGCATTACACAGTCCTCAGTCATGTGGCCCCTCATGTTCACTATTTGCTTACATACACAACATGCTGTCACGGAGTACTGTCCATGCCTACATATCCCACATCTACATACCTGGCAGCATTCTAGCTCCACCAGCTCATACTGCTAACAACCATACAGGTGTCGGTGTGGCAGATATATCGTGTAGATGTCATTGCGTCAGATACATCACACATGGTGCATACACATCACCTTTGCATAGCGACAGTCATCCACTGGGTATCACATGGATACTGTCCCTATACATGCATATCACATTGTACATGGTTGCTGTACACACACATGCCCCACATGGTGCTGTGGTTGCCATATTCCACTGTGGCGTGGGTACACATCTGCAGGGCCACACATATCTGGACTATGTGTGTTGCTGGTACATTGGTAGCCTTTGTACTTGTGCCATACACACATCTACACACAGGCAAGGTTACAATAACACATTCATGGTGTACCTTCCACAACGGCTACAACTTTACATGTCACGGTATAGTCATGCCGTGATGTATACCAGGCTCAGACAGTTTACATATGCAGATGACAGACGGGGAACACATCTGTACTCATCTGCATACCACTTACACAGGGGTGTCATCTACTCTGCCATGGGCCATGTCCTCCACATTACTGATGCATGTAGTACTCCTACATGGCATTTGCAGTGGGCGGGGTGAATGAAGCACTCCTGCATATGTGCACACATGCCACGTTGCTTAGCCTGGGCTTCTGTGTTACCTCCGCAGACTAGACACACACCATGCTGTGGAACATAGGTCCTGTGCACATCCCACAGGGACACACTGTGGCACTGGTCATGTGATAGCTCCCTTGCTGATAGGGTGACACATACACATGGTACCACCACAGCGGCAGTACTGTGTAGACATGCAGTTGACATCCACCTCTGCTGTTCAGTGGACACTACCATGGGGGGGGTGACACTACTGTGTACATTGCACATGTGTTTACACATGGACCTGCCAGACGTCATTGTTGCACACATTGCACCTGCTACAGATCGTTTGGACATGGTTACTTGCTGTTCCTTCCATTTCGGGTGGCTATTCTGCTACTACTCTGTCCCATATGTGCAGGCCATACATATCCTGTTAATGTACATAACACTAGGCCATACCTCCATCATGCATGCTATGCCTGTGATACTGTGTATGATGTCTGAACATATCCATCATGACAGCTTTACATTACACATACTTGACATAGTCACCCCTACTGCGAGGCATACGTGCACATCGTGCGCACATTACATATGACATCGACAGTATATGCCCATACACATGTGTGCTGTGACACTATACATACATGTCCTATCCCCTGCTGTAGCACTTCATTGTTGGACATCCACTGCCAGCATCGGCGTGGGTGGTGGCATTGTTCTGTGTTTTAAATCCCTATGGCAGCCCTTGGGTTATCCCGGCTGTGTACATGATGTCCCACTGCTGTGCACACGGTGTCCACAGTCATTGGTATGCTCAGCGGGTTAGCACTACATAACCACCTTTCACCACTCTCTGCTTTATGGACAGGTATCTTTACTTACAAACACCATTCACATACAGTGCAGATTCGTCATACATATCATGCGTTACACACCAGTACATCTCGTGGGTTCTACATACCTTTCCTGTGTTGGTTTCCCTATTCCGTTAGAGTCTCGATAGTTACAACAAAATGGCTCGAGTGAGAATAAAGTATTTGTTCGGTATGAACATACAGTTTGAATATCCTGGGAGTCTTCCTTATATCCGTCGTCACCTGCGGCATGTGGGTTCATCACACCAATAGCTGTTCCTCTGTGTGTACTTATGCGCATATCACCTGTGCATCTCCTCCATTAAATGCTGCAGCGGAACTAGGGCATGGTTCATTCCTCGTCTGGGTGTTGGTTATTTGCACTACCTTCGTGGGGATGGTATGTATTGTGTTATGTTATGTGTGACTGCAGCCGCTATGTGTGGCGTCAGGTACATTTCGCTGTGGTGTTAGCCGTGGATTGTGTGTGTTGGGTATGGTATTATGTTCGACATGTGGGTGTCCGTGTCCTGGCGGCGTCTGTCGATGGCGTTTTGCATTCAGATGTGTAACATAGCTCTTGTATTCCTCTACACAACGGATGCAGGTATGCATCCGCTGCTGATAGTGTTTCCCACGCGAGATGTTGCGGGTATGCCGCTGTCATTGACTGCCTGTATGTTTTTGCTGCTATTTCGGCTTGTATCCCTTTGATATGTGCGATGGGGTATATCGGTGGCTGTGGGTGACGGGTACGGGTTGTGGGCCTTGCATTTATACATACACGGTATGCTTGTGTGTGTGCTCCATCCCTGCCTGGGGAGATGCAAGTTACCTGTCTGTTGTTCTAGGAGTGTAGGTTTTGTTGATGTCGTCTGGTGTCGGTACCGCCTGCATGTGTGCTTCCTGCATGTATTCCTCCGTCACATCGGTAGTATATCTGCGGCTGTTAAATGCGTGCCGACTATCCCTTGGCATTTTGTCACGGATATTTACGGTCATTGTGGTCCTGTACTTGGGGCGGCCTGTATGCTACGGTTGCCACCTATTCAGGTGGCGATTGCTTGTTTAACACTCGTAGAACACACAGCGGTGTTTACGGGACGATCGTGTCCACGATCGGTGCCGGGGTAGCACATGCGTATTTCCGTGGTACATGACTATTGCTGTGTAACGTTGCCGACGTATCGTGTTGAAATTAACATATCGGCGCCATACATACGGTCATGGTTTGTACATGCGTCCTTTGCATCTCATGTTGGCTATACTCCTGTGGTACATTCTGGGACATTTTCGCTTTGCATCGTTTTACGACGCCACGCCTAGCCAGTGAGGAGCTCTCAGTACTACTTTGTGGGTACTGCTGTACATACGCCTGTGGTTCCTATACTGTATGCCTACACATGTTATTCCACTCCGCCTGTCACATGTCACCTACATACACATTTTACAGTGACACACACATTACACTTTCGCAGCGGAACACACGACACCCTCACCTCACACATACACATACTGCCGCTGCAGGGGCGGTTGCACACAGTACCTCGTTGACCGCATCGCCCGGCGGTGTCTACCTCCGCCTCATATCCTAAGAATATTACCACCTCATGTCCTGTTTCTCTATTGTGGCCTGGCGATCGTCTCGACTCGAATATGCATTTAGGTGGGTTGACCTTTCCATGGGTGGCGTTCCCTGCTCTGTCCACCCTCCCGGATAGTCGGGTTGTCGTTCACTATGTTTACTATGTAGAGATTTCGCGTCTTACTTCTCTGTAACCTTGCATCCCTGTGATTCCCTGTTTAACCTGTTGTACTTTATATCTGTGTATGTGTACATATATTTCTACGTGTGTAATGATATCTATCTCCATATCTGTGTATGCACATATGTACATATGTAGACACCTTGTGCCGAACGTGGCAGCATACGGCTACGCCGTCTGCTGTAGGACCCGCGTGCGGTTGAGGTGTTGGCGTTCCATGCTCCGCTGGCTGTTGGGTGTGCAGTGTTTGGGTGCTACCTATGTTGGAGTCACACATGGGACCGCCCATACGGTACACATTACGGGCGGCCATGTTTGTGTGCCGTCCATTTCACTGTGTGTGCAGGTAGGGAGGTGTCAGTCCATGGGGCCTACGCTGTCAGAGTATGTGCTATACGTTCCCTCTTTGCCAAGGCATAGGCATATTGGGTACGCCTCCGTCTGCCTACTGGGGCTGGCACAGTGTGTTCATGGCGCTGAACGCTCTGTGCCTGTGCTTGCCTTGGCAGTTGTGGCGGGCTTGGTGGCCCTACACCATTATGTCCCTGCAGCAGCTGTTTCCACAGGATCATATTATGTAGCATAGCACATACTATGAATATGTGGGCACATGTGCCTGGAGAGTACTGCAAGGCTCCACTGGATGTATCCAAGCACCGGAACCGTGATTTCAACATCCCAAACACATGCTCTATGATTATTCTGGTTTGTGCGTGTGCCTCATTATGGCGTTCTTGCATGTGTGTGTGTGTGCATTTCTGATGGGTGTCATCATCCATGGCTCCAGTGCATAGCCAGCATCCCCCACAAGGTGACCTTGTGTGATGTCCCCCCTGGCGAATACCTGATACAGCTGTGAGGCATGCCAGATATGGGAGTCGTGGTAGCTTCCAGGGCTGCCAGCACACACATCCATGATAATGCCCTGCGCATTGCACACGACCTGGCAATTGATGGAGGGGAATCCCTTGCGGTTTATGTAGCGTCTACCCTGCTCCCCGGGTGGTGACTTGATTTCTATGTGCGTACAGTCTATCGCACCCAGTACCTCCGGGTATTGTGCCACATGGTGGAAGTGGCGCATATTGCTAGCCAACTCCTCCTGAGATCTGGGGAAGTATATATATACTCATGGGCATGTCATAACATGGCATCCAGAAACTGGTGTAGTACCCTGGATGCTGATGCCTGTGAGATGCCCATTATATCCCCGGTTGGCCTTTGAAAGGTACCTGTTGCCAGTATTCGCAAGCTTACACATACCTTTGTGTCCACTGGGATGGGCTCCCCTCTGTTGTCTCTTGTTCTCAGGTGTGGCCGGCACAGCTCCACTATTTGCTGTAACGTGTCCCTGTCCACCCTGTAACGCTCTACTATTTCCAGGTCTTGCAGCCCCTGGTAGGTCACCCTTGGTCTGAACACTCTCCTTCTCCTCTGAGGCCTACGGTAGTTGTCGGCACCCTCCTCTGCAACTCCGTCTGTCTCTAACACATGCCGATGCATCACGGCCACGGCAGCACCCAACATATACATTTTAAAAGTTCCCCGTGTGTTTACACCCTAAGGTGCAGCGTTTGGGAATACGCGCTGTGTGTTGTGTGCATTCACACTTTATAGTGTTGTGCTGTACACCCAGTGATGTCATTGGGTGTGTCTGTGCTGCCGTATCTGTGGGTTATCTTCCGTGTTTTACCGTTGGCACTGCAACGCTGTTGCCTTTGGTGTTACATTACACTTGCCTGCATTGGTTTAGCTTTACACCTTACTTTACTGTTTCTGCACGTTGCACCTGCTATTTCCTGGAGTGCATCCTGCAGGCACATGGCATCTCATGCATTTTGTCTGCCGTCGCCATTATGCTACCTCTCTACTTGGCTGTGCTGTATCGGTTCTTCGCTCTTTGCAATTCTGCTACATCCCCTACTTTCTTTGCATTCATATGCCTCCCCTTTCCGTTTTGGGATTCTGCATGCAGAGTTGTCAGCTGCCGCCGATTGCCCTTCGTGGGTTGATTGGTGTTGATTGCTCATTACGACTCCAATTACACTGCTTCCGCATTTCCTCATATTCTCCGCATCACCTTCCTGTATCCGTGGTTGTTGACGGGCGTCACATGACTGGGTTGGGGAACGTAGTCATCCTCGTGCACATGCATCTGTGCGCATTGTACTCTCAGCGCATCTATTTCCTCACACGCCGGTCCTGATGCTGTGATGTGCATTGTACAGCCCATGTTTGCTGGGCTCCAATGTGCTTCCTCCTACAGTGGCACACCCCTCTGCGATTGACATGTATTCCCTCTAGGCCACTCCTCGGTGTATTACCGCTGTGCCGTTTGGGGCAGCCTTACGCCGGTGGGGGTTTTGCGATTTAGTATTATCTGCCTCATTTGCATGGCATTGACTACTAATACATGGTTACGGCGCCGGACACCGCCGCCACTCCTTGGCAACCCTTGGGCTGTGGTTGTGGCTTTCCATGCATACTATGGTGTATTGTGGCTGTGATGCTGATGTGTCTTATACTGCTCTTTTATGACATTGTCATATTATTTCATTGTTCCGCACCTTCCGCGGACATGTCCTGGGGTTCTGCTGTGGTTTTTGCGTACATACCATTTATGTCGTTATTTACATTTTCTGCATGTTTTCTTTTGACATTCTCGGTGTCTTTCCCCATTGGCATGTTGCACCAGTATGACACCTGACGTTGGCAGCCTTCCGTTACTCCTATGTCATGTTTGGATATATGTAAACCGTTTTTTTTTGGTTTACATTGCCGTGCTGTTATGCTACGCCTGCGCCACTTCGTGAATCGCTACTTGCCTTCATTTGCATGGTGCAACTCTGCATATGGGGTGTTTAACATACCTACGCCGGAGGCAGCGCAACTCAGGCGTACGCCGGTGGTGCACGTGGGATTGGATCGTACCTGAATCGCTCGGCGGCCATGTCTGGCGTTGTGGCGCCTATGCCATGCGTGCGCCTGGCGCAAGGTTCATGAATCCCGGGGTAAGACTTATTGGAAACAGGTAACTTCATTCTGTGGTGCCAGGACTAATGCCAGGTTAAGGAAAGCTGGTTTTAAATTGTTTTCTTCTGTCTTATTTATTTCCTATGCATATCACATTTGGGTAACAATATCAAATTTGTATTTTAAATGACTTGTGAAAGTGTGATTTTTTTTCTCTTTTTAAATACAAAAGGATATGTTAGTGCATGAAATGTCTTTAAAATGTAATTTTATTTTAGAGCACAACTGAGAAATAAAATGTATAAAAGTGTGAGTGTGGTCTTTGTTCTCTTGTTTTTGCTTGGAGGAACCTGGTTTCATATATATGGTTTTGTTCTGTCTATGAATACTTTTAATATTTCTGTAACTCAGATTAGTCAGGGCCAGTATTTTTTAGTAAAAGATAGCTAAGAGATCTGGTTATCTGTAGAAAAGATTTTTTTATATACACTATCCAATGTAATTGAACTTTACCTTTTTATTCTATGTGCACTTTCTTATTAATTTGCACTGTTTGCCTTACTGTTTAAGTAAAACATATTTAAGTTCATGTTTATGTTCATATTCAAGTTCAAGTGCTTGAACCCAAACACTGTGCAAGTCATCAATAGTAAACATAAAATAACTAATCAAATTGATATAAAATGCGGTAAACATTCATAAATAAGCAATAGCAAACAAATATCTTTTAAGAGCACTCTTAAAGCATGAAATGGCAGAATTGTTTTGAAGTCAGTCAGGAAGATGATTCCATAAAACAGGTCCTTGGTAGTTGAAAGAGGGTCAGCCTAAAGAATCCAGGTTATTTTTTGGTATAACTAAAAAAATTGTAAAGTCGAATGAACAGAATGAAAAGGAGTGTAGATATGTGGAAGGCCATTCAGATAAGGTGGACCAAGATTATGGAGTGATAGATGCATCATAATAAGAATCATATATGTTATGCAGTATTTTACAGATAGGTAGCATAAACTATGAAGAACTGGAGTGATATGAGGATGTTTAGGAACACCTGAAAGTAAGCATGCGGTACAGCTTTGCACAATTTGTAAACATGCAATCTCTGACTCTGGAGGGCCAACAAATAAAGGTAACCATTTAAAATGTTGGGACCTGCTAGAACAAGTCCCGAAACACTGAAACTGAATGGGCCAAAGATCGGGCTTACATACATTAAGTCTGAGATGCCATTTCTCAGAATATTCCCTTTTCTTCGAGGTATAGTGATCTCAGAGTTGGTATATATAAGTTTGGGGATATGTGGGATGCAAGGACAGTTTGTTCCCCCATGCAAAAAGAAGTTTTAAGGAAAAGAATGATTTTTGAGATTCGCTCTTCTTCAGGTTTTTGATCCTTTTTTTTGGCATTTCAGCAGATGGCATTTTGAGTGCCGACTTTTCAATAGGGATCCACAAATAAAACATTACTGTAGTCCAAACAAGATGCTATCAAAGCATAGGCCACAATAGGAGGGCTGTGAGGAAGAATAAGGTGCTTAATCATGGAGGTATGCCAGAAAAGGAAACAAGATGATTTGATGACAGCTGAAATGTAGTCCTTTAAACTCAGCAAGTCATCAAAAATCACTCCGATCCCTAAAACACAAACTTCAGTTTGCCACTACAATTCTGATTATCAGGCATCAAAACCAAAAGGGAAGAGTTTCCTCACAGTAACATGAATCATCATCACTGCTACTGTTTTAGACATGTTGAGTTTAAACCTATTGCAGACTATCCATTTGTGAATAAATTCCAAGTCATAAGAAAAGGAATTAAGAGAGGACACAGAATCCTGAGGGAATGAGAGGTACAGCTGTTTGTCATCAGCATAGCAATGGTATTGGAGACCTCTTAAACAAATTATGTCTCCTAGGGGCAAGCAAGTCAGTGATAAACAATAGTGAAAGAATGCAGGCTTGGGGAACCCCACAGACCAGATGGCAAGTCGAAGAAGAATTCATACCTGAAACAACCCTCTGAGTACATTGTGATAAGTAAGAAGCAAATGAATCTAGGACAGTACCAGAAAGGTCACAATAATGCTCTAATCTACATAAGAGAATAGAATGATCCACTAAGTGAAATGCTGACAAGAGATATAGGACCAAAATAGAATAATAACACTGGTCCCTCACTACTAGGAGATCATTAATAAATCTAGTAAGAGCTGTCTGAGTACTGTGTCTTATCCAAAATCCAGACTGGAATGAATCTATAATGGTCTGATTAGTCAAAAAAGATTCCAGCTGAATGTTAACTACTTTCTCAAGAACCTTCCCCAAATATGGGAGGTAAAAGTTGGGACAATAGTTATCGAGATCATCAAAATCTAAACCAACCTTTTTAAGGACTGGGGTCACCAGTGCTTCTTTTAAACTAGAGGGGAACACACCAAGCCTAAGTGAGGTGGTGATGATCTCAGAGATAAATGGACGTATGATCTAAAGTTGTGCATTGGTCCAAACAGCAGGTAGCATTAGATATGCTGGAAATCAGAGAATTCAGCTCATTTATGTCAGAAATAGGAAACTCTTGCCAAATAAAGTGTGTAGCTCCCTTCCTTTAGTCAGTACTAGGAAAAAGAAAGCTAGAGTTATGTAAAGAAGAGCAAACAAGTGAAATTTTAGTTGAAAAATAGTGGGCAGCCAGTTCACATTCTTCAACAAAAAAAAACTTCCTGTTGTTAAGACAGTTTGAATTTGAAAGACAGTCCACTACTTTAAATAAAGCAGCTGGACAATATGAAGCATGAGCATTACATATCAAGTATTGATATCAGAGTATAGGCAAAGAGAAAGAAATAGGGGGCTCCTAACTGAAAGACCAGCACTGGTAGAGTTTTTAATAGAAGAACAGAAGCTGCCAGTAAAAAATGAATAATTAGTAAAACATATAAAATATTGCATGATAATTATAAGAATCAATCAGAGGAGCTTAGAAAGGGTTGGTAAGAGAAACTGGATAAGCAATTCACAAAGAGACAATGGGGGGATATATGTATATTTCCCAAATATGCAACAAAGTCTAGAAGATTTATGGTCTTTGCCTGGAAGTGTTTATATAAGGTATTTTTATACCCCAAATAGACTCCAAACAATTTTTCCTCAGGTGGATAGCAAATGTTGGAGGTGTGATGGGGAAGAAAGAAGTAGTTGGGAACATATTTTTTGGAAGGGTGATGAGCTGGAAGACTTTTATTCCCTGAAGACCACTCTGTCGGATATGCTGGGTGAGCAGATTGGACTGACTGGGAAGATGATTTTTTTTGAGTTATGCTAGAGAATCGGAATTGCCTAGACATAGTAAAGCCTTGCTGAGTCTAATTATGGTGGCTGCCAAAAAAGCAATTGCTAGAAAATGGAAATCAAAGTCTAGACCAACTTTACTAGAAGTAGTGAATATAGTAACAGAGATAAAACAGTTGGAATTGGGATCTTTAGAAAAAGGAAGAAGCAAACTACATAGGAAAAATGGGAATTGTGGGAACAATATATGCAGAGCAGGAATGAGGTTTAAGAGGCAGCATTTGAATGAGCTATATAATGCTTAATTGACAATGACTGGATGGTTTATAAGTGATATATAATGTTTATAGCTACAGTTGTTTCAATGGTGTCTGTGATGTAAACTGTTTGTAACCAAAGTGATATAATTTTGCATGATTTTCATTTATATAAATGTAAGATTGCCTTTGTCGCATGTGTAACATTAATAATGATGTTTGGAAAAAATATGAAGCATAAGCAATATGTTTAGAAAGATAAACAGATTTAGAATTTCAGAATGATAGTAGGTAAAATGATTATCAAATGCAAGTGTATCTTCTAAAGTGCTGGATCGACACCACCAATGCTCAAACCTACTGCCAGCCCTCCTTAGGGTTTGAAGAAATGAATTTAACCATGGTTCTCATTGAGCTAGGTTGACGGGATGCATTTAGTCAGGGGCAACTAAATCCAAAGAGACATCAACAAAGTTTAATATGCATTGACAAGATAATCTATGTCAGCAAATATGATTATAGGAAATGAATGAATAGCAGAAATATAAGAGTCAGAAGAAATGGTAGAACTCTTTTAACAATAAATAAAAGAAACTTCATAGGAACAAAATGTTGGATTGGCAATACTGAATGTAATAGCAAAATGATCAAACCAAGTAACTGCACTGATATCAAGATGAAAAATAAAAACTTTGAGCTGAAAAACAAGATCCAAAATATGTCATTGGAAATGTATAGGAGAATCAATGTGCTGTTTAAGCCAAAACCATTCAAAGTAGATAAAAATTCTTTAACAAAAGTCATTGATAATTCAACTAATCTTAAAATCTCCAATTATTAACCAATGTGGAGATGTTAATACATGAGATAAAAGAAAATTTATAGTTGTAAAAATGGTCTCTAATTGACCGGAGGGTAACAGATAAGGCATACAAAAAAAGGCATGGCCAAAGGCATATTCAAAACTACTGACCAGCTCAGTCTTAACATGACTAAACTTTAAGGTGTCATGATAAATAATAGCAACACCATTCCCAAACGGTTAAATCTAAAATACAGAAAAACGTATATCCAAGGGGAATAAAGGCAGAAAAAATAGGTCCACAATTGTAGTTAAGCCACATCTCACTAATAAAAAACTACATTATTACTGCAAATTAAGTCTGTTAAAATAGTAGTTTTATTCAGAACAGAATAAGCATTAAAATAAATTGCATGTGTTTAAATATCAGGGGAATTAATATTTCAAGTAAGAATAGTTGCCAATGTGCACTGCCTAAAGACAGATCTGGTACTAATTGACACTTGCCTCTGAGGTAATACTGGAATAGTATTAACATCCCCATAAACGTTTGCACTAGATGAAAAATTGCACTAACATGCCCAATGCCTTTTGTTTATGCCTGATTCAGAGCAATGTGTAACAACAGCTGGCGAAAGCAGAGGTACAATAAATGGGCAAAGAGCCAGGAACTGATTCTAACAATAAGAAATAGTCAGATTGAAATAACTGTAAAAATATATACTAAAATACTTGTATCAATTATCATGTCAAGTCAAGTCAAACTGAACTTTATTCAGACTAAACAACTTGTGCATCCCTGAACAACATTTTTTTTCTCCGTTTCAAAGTGGAAGCATTTCCACATATAGACAATCTACAGTGCAACAACTACTATTGACATGGCACACATTATTTTCTTAAGCTCTAACTACTATATATATTCATTGCACATAATGGAGACTTTTTCCACAGCAGTCATTATTGCACAGTTGGTTTACAGTTTTGATTAGTTCACAAAAATATGAATTTAAGAATCTCAGTGGTGTTATTGCACAGGAATATTATTGCAAAAAACTATATGGTATTGTCATTGGAATTTTCAGCAGCCTTGTTCAGAGTTCAGAGTTTAACATGGTGTAGAGTTAGTGTGAGTTTAGTAGTCTAGTGGCCTGCGGGAGAAACTAATATCAAATCTGGCTAGTTTGTATCTTATGCTGTGGTAGCATTTACCAGACGATAAATAGGTGAACAGTCCATGGGCAGGGTGGGTAGTGTCTCTGGTTATCTTGTTGGCCCTGCTGAGACACCACAACAGGTATATTTCTTGGATGGCTAGGAGCATGGTCCCAATGATTTTCTGTGTTACCCTAACCAATTTCTGGAGGGTCTTTTGGTCTGAGGTGGAGCAGTTACAGTACCAAGTTGCAATACTGTTACATACTTTAGTCTCTGTGGTGCCTCTTTAGAAGGTAGTGAGGATTGGAGGGGGAAGTTTACCTTCTTCATCTTTCACAAGAAATTAAGCTGTTGCTCTGTTTTTTAACAATGGCAGTAGTATTAATGCTCCATAGGTCATCTGTGATATATACCCCTAGGAATTGTGTGCTTTCCATTTTATCCACTATTTCATTGTGGATTGTTAGTGGAGAGTGTGTTTTATGCCTTCTTCTGAAATCGACAATGATCTCTTTGGTCTTGTTCACATTTAGTGCAAGGTTGCTGTTGTCGCACTAGATGATGAGTTGACTAACTTCCTCCCTGTAGGCTGATTCATCATCATTGCTAATGAGACCTATGACAGTAATGTAATCTGTAAACTTGATGATGTAGTTTGAAGCTTGGTGGTGCAGTCCTGAGTTAACAATGTGAGCAACAGAGGGCTCAGAACACAGCCCTGAGGAACCCCTGTGTTTCTAGTGATGCTTTTGGAGGTATTATTGCCAATGTGTACTGTCTGTGGTCTGTCCGTGAAGATGTCCAGCACCCAGTTGCATAGGGGAGTGTTTATTCCCAGTTGGTCTAGTTTCTTTATCAGATGTTGGGGGATCACTGTGTTGAATCCAGAGCTAAAGTCTATGAACAACATTTGCACATAACAGTTCTTGTTTTCCAGGTGGGCCATGGATAAGTGAAGCGCCATTGATATATCATCTTATGTGGAGCAGTTTGGTTGACCTGCAAACTGAAGATGTTATATGGTCTTTGGCCAACCTCTCAAAGCACTTCATTACTACTGAAGTGAGTGCTATGGGGCAGTAGTCATTTAGAGTTAACGGTGGGGACTTCTTTGGTATAGGTCTTATGATTGTACTTTTGAAGCATTTCAATATGATAGCCTGACTTAATAAGATGTTGTAAATGTCTGTGAGAACTTGTGTCATTTGGTCAGTGCATTCTCTGAGCACCCATCCCAGGATATTGTCAGGTATAGCTGCCTTCCTTGGGTTAACCCTACACAGGATTCTTCTGACATCAGCAGAGTTGAGGCATAGTACTTCACCTGTTTGATTTGTAGGGGCTTTCATTGCAGTTGTGTTACTTCTTTCCTCAAACCTATTGAAGAAGGTGTTGAGCTTGTTGAGAAAGTTGATATTCTCATTGCACTGCGCTGACATAGGCTTGTAGTCTGTGATGGATAGTATGCCTTGCCACAGTCACCAGTCTCTGATGTCGCTGAAATGGCTCTGAATCTTCTGATCATATGCCTTTTTTGCTGTTTTTACTCCCTTGCTCAGGTTTGATCTGGCTGATTTAAGGGCATCCTTATCCCCTGACTTGAAGGCAGTGTTGTGTGCCCTCAGAAACTCATGCACTTTGCTTGTGAGCCAGGGTTTCTGGTTGGCTCTTGTAGTGATGCTCTTGGTGACTGTCACATCATCCACACACACTTTGATGTGTATCCTACTCCTGACTCAGTGTACTTTTCCAGGTGGCATGCTGACCTACAGTGGAAGCTTCTTTGAACATGTTCCAGTCTGTGCATTCAAAGCAATCCTGAAGTGCAGAGATTGCTCCTCCTGGCCAGATTGGCATTTGCTTCTTGGATGGTTTCTCTCTGATTAGCATTGGTCTGTAAGCTGGTGTCAGTATAAAGGGTAGATGATCCACGTTACCAAGGTGCAGGAGGGGGCTTTGCCCTGAACAGCTGTTTGACATTGGTGTAGACCCAGTCTAGTATGTTGGCACCTCTGGTGGTAAAGTCTATATGTTGGTAGTAATGTGGTAGAACTGATTTTAGATTAGCCTGGTTAAAGTCACCCACTATGATATAGACACAATCAGGGTTTCTGTTCTACATTTCACTGATTGACTGGTAAAGTGTGGCAGTGCTTCATTTCTGTTTGCTCTTGGGGGAATATAAACAGCTGAGAGTTCCCTCAGCAGGTAAAAGGGTTTGCCTTTTATTATCATGAACTCTATGTTCACAAAGCAGTGGGTGGAGATTTTCTCGCAGCTGGAGGACCAGTTGTTGTTTTTGTAGATGCAAACTCCATCTCCCCTGGATTTGCCACTAATAGCCTGGTTTCTGTCTACTCTAAATAATGATAGCCCATCCACATGAATAGTGCTGTCACTGATACTTGAATTTAGCCATGTTTCTGTAAGGATAAACACACAACAGTTTCTCAGTGCTTTATGGCTGTTTAGGTCCAATCTTTGATAATCCATTTTGTTTTCCAGGGATTGAATGTTTGCTAGCATGATAGATGGGAGTGCTGGTCTGTAGGGGCTTGCTTTCAGCCTGACATTAATACCAGCTCTAGTTCCTCTTTTCCATGGTCTTTCGCATCTTTTTCATCGTCTTCTTCTTTTGGGTGTAGTGTATTTTGAATTTGTTCATGTACAGTATTCTGAATCAAGATTGGACAAGATTCCTAACTGTCTGAGTGCTTTAGGCCTCACAAGCCCTAGAGAAAGTGGCCTAGTAAACCAATTGCATAATAAGCCTGTAAACCAAAGATCTAGCAAGGCATTTCTACCATAAACTAACCTGGTGTCCATTTTCCTTCCTGTTTTTGTTGTTTCTGACAATATGTTAGACTGATATTTACACAAACATTGCACATCCCTTCCTCTAGTCGGAGCAGCCGCTGCCTTATAGGGCGCCACCATCTTGAAAAAAAAAAGTCAAGGTTACACAAAGTTTGCCAACAAAATTAGTGAAGATTTGTCAATAATAAAATTACCAAAGCAAATCAAACTAAACCAGTTTCCAAAATAAGATGAATGAATTCAGTCCAACTAAAAATCCACAGAAGCAGTCCATAGGACTTAATCCCTTAAATGAGTAGCACAGAAGATTTATCCAAACAGAGGAGATTACAATGTCAAAACACCAAAGGATGAGCATAATAACTTTTAAGTTCTTGAGGCTGGTCTTTGATTCATATGTATCATAACTGATTACTGCCTAAAAGAAGGATTATCATTTACCATAGGTTATTAAGCTGTGACTCCCCATCTCCCTTAGCCTAGATCTTTTGAGCTTACTGCAAGAAAAATATTAATGTGTATTATTTCATATTTGACTCAATTAATAAGAACTGAAGGTAAGTGGAGGTCTCTGGCCAGTTCCAGAGTACTGTCAGTACTATTCTATCAGAATGAAAGTTATGGGGAATTGAAGAATTCTTCCAGTCTTCCCATGGTAATTATGTGTGTATAGGTGTGCTTGAAAATAACTTGTGTGAAAGGTAGCTACAATGGCTAAAGGGCACTAGAAGACACTGTGGTTCACAGAGAAAACTGGTGAAAAGGGGGCTATAGGTGCTAGGTCAACAACTCAGCTCTGAAGGCAACCTATGTACAGTGTAATCTAGGTGTGGATGGACAGCAGTGCACATTCCCTTTACAGCCTTGGGTCCAGATTGCATTTTGTGAATTTATTATTGAGTTAGACTTATGTGCATTTGCTTCTTGTGCTTTACCTGCTGGGTACCAGTAGTGTGAGCCTGGAGACCATACCTCTGGTCCCAACTAGAACCTTTTCTTCACATCTGGAAGGCAGTGAGTGCCACCAGACATAACATTTTCATGGCAGTGTACACCTTTTCTTCACATCTGGAAGGCAGTGAGTGCCACCAGACATAACATTTTCATGGCAGTGAACACCTTTTCTTCACATCTGGAAGGCAGTGAGTGCCACCAGACATAACATTTTCATGGCAGTGAACACCTTTTCATCACATTTGGTTGGCATTCATGGGATTCATACCACTTTCTGTGCCAATTGTCACATTTTGTTGGGCACTGGTGGAACTCAAACCCTATTCATGCCACTATTCATGACATTTTAGATGGCAGTGATCCACTTCAGACACCATGCATACCCCTAACCATCACACATTCCATAAATGCAAGTACTAGAACATTGGAAAATGAGTTAAACCTTCCAAATTTCAAGACGGGACACATTTATGACTGTAATGATATTAGATCTTCTCTTAGTAGATTCCTGGTAGAGGGTAATTGGTAACAAGTAATATAAAAACTAAAATGAGGAAAAAATATCTTGCAGATTTTATGTGTACTTCACACATTCCTACTGAGGAATGTGAAGTTCTTCCATCTCTAGTCAAAGCTGAGCACTTAGTTACTACTGTGAAAATACACATTGAAAATATAGGAGAAGTGAGAAATGAAGCACAGATTACAGAAATGTTCAAGCATAGCTTGGCATGAAACCATGACCTGGCACAAACTCTTTGATGAAGAAACAGCCGCTAACAGATAGAACCTGTTAAAATAAATTGTTCTCAGATTTAAGAGGAAAAATATGCTCTCAGCGGTTGCTGCAGGAAATAAATTTTCTATTGTCACCACTGGACAGTAAACAAAAATATTATTACAGATTAGAAATATAGTATTGATGAAAGACAACATATGTAGAAAGACACAAGACTGCAGCTTTATTTGCTAACGTTGTAGCAGAAATTTTGCTGGCGCTGTTGTTGCTTTTCATTCCCTCTTGTGGCTCCACGAGGATTTTCTGCCTTCATTGACCACGGTTCTATCTCGTTTTGTTTTTTTATTTATTTATTTTTTTTATTTTATTTATTTTTATTTTATTTATTTACATTTGTTGATCGGGAGTGTCCGACTGGATGTAGGTCCATTTTCAGTGGAGGCCCGGGGAGAGAAGCTCCACAGTTAAAATAAACAGACAGTAGTTACACTGGATTACACAGCGATTAACAATTTACATAGCAATTACTTACAACATATTTACAGACGAAGAACATAGTACATCAGTAGGCAACTAGAATCTTTATCTGTGAAGTACATAACAGACATTAACAAATGTTACAAGAAGAAGTTCCTGCTGTATAATAAGTACTGGCTTATGAGCATCTGAGCTTGCTATAATCAAGGTAGTTAGTGGAGTGGAAAGAAAGGTAGTGGTTGGATGGGGTGGGTGATATTAGAGTGGGAGTTGCAAGGGCATAGCCAGCATGTTTTTAGGTGCGCTTTTAGTAAAGTTATGAAGTGGGTGCATGATGGTATGGAGGTAATTGTGGGTGGGAGGGAGTTCCATAATTTGGCTATGGCGCAAGAGAATAGTGCTTCACCAGCAGAGTTATTGGCTTTAGTGATCTGCAAGTGATTTTTGTTGCTAGATCTTAGTGGTCTGGTGGTGCGATAGGGTTGGAGTAGACTCTGGAGGGATGGGACATTTAGTGGATGGTTTAGTAGTTTGTGGGCGAGTGACAGTTGATACCATTGAAGGAGGTGAGGGAGTTCAAGCCAGCCCAGTTCAGCAAGTGAGAGACAGTGGTGACTACGGTAGGATGCCCCTGTGGCGAATTTGGCGATTTTGTCGTAGCAGGTCTCTAGCTTGTTTAGATCGCATTGCCTTAGGTTGGTATATATTGGAGAGGCATAAAGTAGGGTGGAGATAAGGTGGGAATTTGCTATTGAAATCTTTGCTGCTTTGGTGAGAAGTTGCTTATTTCTGTATAACGCTTCCTAGTTTTTTGTGGACTTTTTTATGGTCATGGATATGTGAATGTCAAATTTTAGTTTATTGTTTATTTCCACTCCTAGCAATTTGATGTGTTCAGTTGGGTATATAATGGTGTTGTCTTTTGCTGTGATGTTGAAGTGAGAGTTGTTTTGAGTATGTTTGGTGGGTTGGAAGATGAATAGTTTAGTTTTGTTTGGGTTGAGTATTAATTGGGCATTGGATAACCACGTTTCAACAGAGGAAAATGCTTCCTGTGTGACTTTTTGCAGTTTCGGTAGGGGCTGGGCTGAGCAGATGATGGTTGAGTCATCTGCATATTGTATGAGTGTGCCATGTTTGGTGGCAGAGGCTAGATTATTGGTGAAAACAGAGAAGAGTAGGGGCCAAGGATGGATCCTTAGGGAACCCCTATGGAGACAGGTAGTTGGGGAGATATGTCATTCTGCCATACAACAGATTGTTGGCTGTCAGACAAGTATCTCTGAAACCAGTTGGTGACTGACTGAGAGAAGGATAGGTTATTGAGGACAGAGATGAGTTGTTTGTGTGGGACCATGTCAAATGCTTTAGATAGGTCTAGGAAAGTAGCAGAGGAGAGATAGCCATTGTTTTTATGCTGAAGGATAGTGTTAGTAAAGGAGAGTAAGGCAGTGGTGGGGCTATGGTTTGGTTGGAAACCATGCTGAGTATTGGAAAGGAGGCTGTTAGTAAGGAGGTAGTCTGAGACCTGAGAATGTATGCATCTCTCTAGTATTTTGTAGAGTGGAGCGAGAATAGCTATGGGGCGGTAATTGTTTAGTTCTGTGGAGGGGCCGCCTTTGTGGAGGGGTATTATATGTGATACTTTCCACAGTGTGGGAACGTAGCTTTCTGACAGAGATTGTTTAATCAGGATGGATACTGGGTAGGCCAGAGCATCAGCTGCGATTTGTAGGTATTCACTTGGGAGGTTGTTTGCTGCTAATTTGGTGGGCTTAAGTTTAGTTAAGAGTTTTTTTATGTTGGAGGTAGGTACAGGAGAAAAAGAGAAGGCAGTGGGGAGATTACTAGTTGAAGGTGTGGGATGGAGGGGAGGGGGGGGGTTGTGTTGTTTAGCTAGTGATAGTATGGTTTGTGTGAAGTGTGTGTTGAATGAGGTAGCAATATTTTTGGAGAAGTGAAGAATGTTATGAGGAGAGGTACTGACTTTACCTGGGTGGAGGATGGAGTTTATGGAGGACCGGAATTGTTTGCAGCTGTGTTAGGAGGAGTCTAGGGCAGACTGGTAGTATTGGAATTTGCCCTGTTTTATTAGCTTTTTAACTATATTGCGTAGTTCTAGGAATTTCTGTCTAGTTGAGGGGGTTTTGGCTTTGTGCCAGTGCTCCCAGACTTTATCCCTGTTTTTCATTTCTGACTTAGTGGTTTTCTGTAGCCATAGGAAGGGTTGTGCTTTCGTTCTGGAAAGTCTTATGGGGGCATGGTAATTAAGGATGCTCAGGAAGGTAGTATTAAAAAATTCAACTGCGTCATCAAGACTGAGGTACTTTAGGGGATGCCAGTTACATTCTTTGAGGGATGAGTTGAATGTGAGTGGGTTAAAGTCTAGTTTTATACGTATTTGATGGTAGATGACAGGTTTAGCTTGGTATAGGTATTTTTTGAGTAGGAATGTTGGGGATTGATCACTGAGGCTATCTGATAAGCAGCCTGTTATATATGACTGGGAGCTCTTACTGACTAGTATCCAATCCAGGATAGTGTGCTTGCTGGAGTTTTTATTTATCCTGGTTGGCGACTGGAGTAGTTGGGTGAAGCCATGAAGGTTTATATGATGGGTTGGATTGTTGCCAGAACAGGATTGCCAGTCAATATTGAAATCACCTAAAATTATAGTTTCTTGGGGGAGATGGTGGGTAGACCAGCTGAGGAGGTTTTCTAGTGGAGGGATGTTTTGGCCAGGTGGGAAGTAGCAACCAATTATTTTGATGGTTTTGTTTTAGTTTATTTTGAGGTTGGTATATATTATTTCTTCATTGCCTATTTGTGGAGCTGATGATTTTAAGATCTGGATGTTTAGATGCTGTTTAAATATTATAGCTACACCGCCTCCTTTCTTGTTTAGCCGGTCTACTCTTAGTATGCTGTAACCGGTAGGGAGTATTTGCTCACTGGTAATGTGAGGTTTTAGCCAGGTTTCTGTCAGGATGACTATATCTGGGGAGTACAAGTCTATGGTGGCATGGAGTTCATGGACTTTGTTGGATATACTTCTAATATTTAGGCTTAGTAGAAGGAAGTCACTTGGCTTTCTACTGGCTGTGATATGGGAGAAGTTGTGGTTTCTAGACTGATTATGAGGACTGGGGTTGGAGATGGTAGGGCCAGGGTTGGGGTGGATGTCTCCACTTAGGGCTAGTTTTGATATGCATGAGGTTATTAGTTTTCTCAGTTTTTTAATGTGTTTGTTTATTAGGGGAAACTTTCTGATTGTGCTCTGTGGGTAATAGGTATGGTGGGAGGGTTACTATGTTAAGTTGCAGGGATGCTTTATGTTTGAGTAATATAGTTGGTAGAATATGCGGGGGGTGCATAGGGATGGTTCTTGAGTTGGTGGAGGGGAGCTAAGTGAGGGTGAGACATGAGTGGTGGTGTGAGTAGTAGTACAGTGGTAGTGGTTGAGTGGGGGAATGATGGAGCTTTGGTAGGATGTAAGATATGCAAGGAGGGTGCATGCAGTGAGCATAGGTAAGGTATACTTGTACATGTTAGTTGAGGAGGTGTGATAGTAGTGAGAAAATGGAGGAAGTAGTGTTGGGTTAGTGCTGTGGTTGGCTATTGAAAAGATGGGAGGGGTTTGTGAGTGTAATAAAGGTAGGACCACTGGAGGTGGGATTAAATAGGGGGCAGGGTGGGGAGCGAAGTGGGTAGTGACCCTGTTAGTTGCTCTTATGAGGGGGCTGGAAACAATCAGGTAACAGAGTAAACTGATAAATGAACATATGATAGAGACAAAGGGTGGTTGTAGTTTTAAAAATGGTGCACACACAGTATTGATCAGTATGGATACTATTTGCTAACAGAAGGGAATAATTGAGAAAGTGGAAGATGAGTGTGTGTGCGTGGGGGGGGGGTCTGCTTACAAGCCAAAGCACAGTGCTCTCCAGGGGAAAATTAATAAATGAATACTAGCTCAAACAGGTAGACACATACTCAAAGTTAACTTTAGCTGTTTGCAGACAGTTCAGACCAGGACTGCGCTTTTCTTATAAGAATGATATATAGAAAGACACAAGACTGCAGCTTTATTTGCTTATATTGTAGCAGAAATTTTGGGAAAGAATCCATCAAGTACAACCACTACTGCACAGGAAGGGGCAAAAGGTGGAGGTGTCTCTATTTGTGTTAAAAACAAACACATCTCAAGACTGGTCCATCAGCACAACATGCTTGAGCTTCTCCATGTCTAAATTACCTTAGACAAAGTCTTATGTGATATCTTTATAAGCAATAGGTACCCCTCTATGACCCAGGAAAACCATAATACATACTTAAATGTACTAGAGACACTCCCCATTCAATCTAACACCATACTCATGGGTGACTTTAACTACATATCCCATAACAGACAGCCCAGAGATTCCTGGACTTTGTAAACACAAACACCTTAGACCAGTTAGTCTGTACACCCACTAGGAGGACAAAAATCTCTGACATGTCAGAACGTTGCACTCTCCCTATTGTAATGTCACATCAGACCATAAAGCTGTCTCCTTTGAAGTAAGGGTAAAACCATGGACACTGGCTAACCTTGGAACTATTCTGAATATTCTAAGGCAAACTTCCTACTACTAACTGACACCTTAACAAATTTTCAAGCCCCCCAAACTTTGAGAATATCATTATCTATGTTGAATCATTCACAGAAACCCTGTATAGCCATATAACAGCTGCATAGAGACAGCTATACCTACCCAGATTAAGCACAGGAACAACTTAAAAAACAAGCTGTCCTGGTGGAACCCCAACATCAATAGATTTTATAATAAATGGAAGAAATTCATGTCTAAAATTAGTAGGTGCAATGCCCAGGAAGGTAAAAAATCCCTCATCAATCTAAACAAACAACGTAAGGGAGCTAATCAAGTCCACAAAAGACACATTTGATGTAAAATTAGCCCCTCCCCAGGCTAAGGACAATCACAATGTTTTCTTCAGCTATGTCCATAACCCCAGAGGTGATTAATTGTAAATGGTGCCACCTGTCTGGAGATAGACGATATAGCAAAACTCCCCACTAAAAACATTAACTCCAGTTTTACTCAGCTCTCCCCACCAGACATTCATCAGGAAATACCCATATCCATAACTCCCCAAGCTGTCAATAGAGAGCAAGTAGTTAAGGTGCCCTCCAAAGCCAGGAATGCTGCATCAATGGGTAGCAAAAATATCCCAGAATGCCTGCTTAATAGCATGAAACAAACACTTGGGACCACTAGAATCCCTATTTAACCACAGCCTCCAAACAAGCTTTGTGCCAAACAAATGGAGGACTGCAATATTTATCCCAATACATAAGGACAGGCCATCCACAGACCTTGGGAACTATCGACCTATAATGCTGACTAGCCTGACATGTAAAGCTATGGAGAGAATAACCATTATTATTTTAAATGATTACATAGGTAACCTGCAGACAATGGACCCAAATCATTTCAGATTTATCAGGGGCAGGTCTAGCTCACTCATCCTGGTTGACTTCTTTGAGAAGGTCACCAAACTAATGTATGAGGGCAAATGGTGTGTTCTACATGGTTTACCTTCACAAAACCGAATCACAGTGGTGCAATTGCTCATATGAGTGAATCGTAACCACAAAAGTCAGAACAGTGACGATTCCATATGTTCGAAAATCAGCAAATCGAAAAGCAGATTTGTTAATTTTCAAACATAAATATTGAAAGAAAACAAAAATGAAGTGTAAAGCAGGAGGGAAAGCACCCTGCAGCCACCATGTGGGGCGCTGTCCCCCCCACACCCCCTTACGTTAATATTCTAACTCCGAGATCGCACTACAGTGGGGAAAGGGACCATTTTCCGATCCCCACTGTACTGCAATCCACCCCACAATGTCGAATGTGCAATGAGCTAATATCACTGTGCATTCAGTCGTTGCACATTCGAACCTTTTTCCATTTGCCATTTACAAACTTTGCAAATGACCTTTCGGACAATTGCTGTTCGCCTGTGTGCAATACACACACATATGAAGGTAAACCATACTACATACCTCAACCTGGCCAAGACATTTGACACATCACCCACTCAGCCATTGTAGAAAATCTCACTAAACCAGGTATGAACCCCTACATAATCCACTGGATAGACAGCTGGCTTACAGGCAGGACCCAAGTAGTTAGAATAGGGGAATCTTCCTCCACAAAAAGGCCAGTTACTAGTGGGGTGCCTCAGGACTCAGTGCTAGGGCCAGTTCTGTTTGGCATCTACTTTCCAAAGGTCAAGGCTAACATCAGGGATCTCTGCCTGACCAAGTTTACAGATAATTATAAACTGGGTGCAGTCATCAAATACACCAAGTCACAAGTATTCCCCCAGGACAGTATGCTCCTAAGGATCGACTGCTGGTTTTTGCTTTCTTTTGCTGGGCAAATAAGTTTCCTTTGCTGGAAAAAATCCATTTCTTATATTTATTGTAGTTTTATTACTTTCCTCTTCAGGAAAATGATTTTAAAGCTGGGAGTGTTGTGTTTTATTGGACTGTCTCAAGACTGTAATGTTCTTTTAAACTGAGCACTTTTCTGTCAGTTTAAAAGTGGTATAAACTAACTAAAACATATTTTCTGTGGAGAAATTCAATTTATTTTTCCATTTTGGGGCTGCCATAGTGTTTTAAAGTGTTTTTTATTGTTTTATCTGTTAAAAAAGTAACTTTGTGAACTGGTAATTTTATCAGCAGTTGCTGCTTGTCTTCCCCTGGAAAGAGGCACCATTTTTGCCTTAACCATGGGAAAGATTGCTGGTCCCATGGTTGTTTCTTCTGTCAGCAACAAAAAGAAAAAGTTAAGCAAACAACTTTTGCCACCACAGCAGGTTAGGAATTTGCCTCAGCTAGGGGTCAGTGAGTCTGCTGTGGTATTTGTTGTACCTCAGACCACTCATTTTTTACCCAGGATCCATCTGGTATAGCAGCTATAGCTTATATGGGCCAGGGGTTAAACACTTCCTCTATGGCTGTTGGAGACCCTCAGTATGCAAGGGAGAGCCACTCTTGTTGGTCCTGGGAGAGGAAACAGGGAAGGTTTCCCTATTGTGTCAGAATGATGTGCCCATCCATTGGAAATCAGTGGCTGCCATTAGTAACGTGTGTCCCCATTTTTCCTGTCAAAAAGAAACTGAAAACCAAGCATGTATCTACTGCTCCTCAAATTTCTTTGGATAGGAATAGTTTACCAGGACTGACTCAGGGTTCAATTCAGGCTACTGATCCTTCTTGTAAAGTAGTTGCTGGTAAAAGAAAGAGAAATTCCACTTTTTCTGAAGAAATTTAAGATTCTGACTCTGAACAGAAAATAAAGGAACAGATGCAGGGTTTTGTCTTCAGATTTCTGATTCAGACTCAGAGTAGAGCTCAGTTTCTGATTATCCCTGTGGGAGTTTCTTTTTTACTGAAACTATTGCTAGAATGTGCCAGTGTTTTCAGTGGGAGAACACTGAGGTTTCTCAGTTACTCAGAAAATACTATGAGCTGTTACAGAAGGATTTTCCAGAACCTATACCCATTCCTCCTGTCCTACTCCTTTAGAGGATGTGAATCTTACTGCTTGCAATTTTTATAGGTTCATAGGTTCATACTAGGCTATCTGCCCTAGGGCATTTATAAGCCTAGCCAGAGTGTGTTTGGCTTTTGCCACCCATTTTAAATTAATTTTGCTATGCCCTTTTTCGAGTTAGTATACTGTGCCTCTGTCTAACAGTGACACAGAAGTGATACCTGGGGTAAACCTACGATCTCCCATCCACTCATCAAGATTCCTCTTGAAGAGATTCAATGAGGGACTCTGCCTAACCTGGACTGGGATTTTATTCCAGAGTGAAGGGAGCCTCTGGGTTATGAATCTGTCCCACCAGCATGTCCTATTTATTTCAGTGTTGAGGTTCAAGTCTCTCAAGTGCGTAGCTCGATGGGATTTGGATTTTCTGAGGTGCAGCATGTCCATTAATTCCGGGTTGGACATGGCTTTATACGTCAGGCACAGATTGCCTCTGAGCAGGCGGTATGTCACTGAGTAGAGCTGGAGTTTCTTTAACTGGGCAGCATATGGCATCTGTTTGAGCCCTTTGATCCTCTTGGTGAGATAATTTTGGGGTCTTTCCAGTTGCTGCAGGTGTCTGGTAAGGTACATCCCAAAAGGGGCATTGTACTCAATTATGGGCCTGATGAGGGATGAGTAAAGATGCACGATGACCTCCCCTGATCTAGATGTGAATCCCTTCATGATTAGGTGGGCTATATAAAATGTTATTCTAACCACTTTGGCCACATGGTTGTCAAATGAGAGATTGCTATCAACTTGGGTCCCCAGGTCCCTAATTACTTCTTCTGTACTTAATGGATTACCACCTATGTGGTAATTTGTGGGCACTTTGTTCTTGCCAAAGGGGATGACTATACACTTTTTGGCGTTTAGCTTGAGGCCATGGCTCTGGCACCAGTTGTCTGTTTCTATGAGGCCCCTTTGGAGGATGCTTGAGTCGGCTGGAGAGTCGATTATGGCGCCCAGTTTTCAGTCATCTGCAAACTTGGTCAGCCACAGTCCTTCCGTGTTGGCCTGTACCTCCGAGAAATATATACCGAACAAGAGAGGTCCCAGGGCTGAGCCTTGTGGGACGCCACTTGTAACTGGTTTGGAGTCTGACATGGCTCCAGCAATTTTAACCATGTGGGTTCTGTCCTTGAGCCAGTTTGCAACCCATCTAGTGACATAGGGGTTTATATTTAAGCTGGTGAGCTTATCTATAATGCCCGAGTGGGGTATTGTATCAAAGGCTTTTGCGAGGTCCAGGTAGGCTGTGTGGACCACCTTCCCCTCGTCAATGGCCTTGCTGACTGTTTCAAAGAAATCGACCAGGTTTAAGAGGCAGGATCTGCCCTTAACAAAGCTGAACTGGGTAGGATCCAGTGTCTGTAGGTCCTGAATATCTTTATTTATGAGGTCCATGATGATCCGTTCCATAGCTTTGCAGAACAAGCTAGTCAGGCTTATGGGGCGATAGTTTCCAGGATCCATTGAGGCACCACCTTTGTGGAGAGGGACCACTGTTGCTGTACGCTACTCTTTGGGTACATATCCTGTAGTAAGGCTGAGATTGAACAGTAGTTTTATGTTTGGGTTTAGCTCTTCTTGGAGTTCATGTAGGGCCAGCCGGGACACCGTCTGGTCCCATTGATGCTGTGTTTTTTGCTTTGGAGAGGGTGGCTCTTACCTGAGCATCTGAGATGTCAGGGGGGCAGCACTCTGCTGGGATAGATATTTGCCCTTTTGGTGGGGAGGGGGGAGAAGTTTGCGCTGAACCTGTCAGCTAGGATGTTGGCAATATCTGTGGGTTTGGTGTATTTTTTGTCATTTTGGACTAATTCTGAGCATATCTGGGAATTCCCACCCAGGTTCCTAACATAACTAAAGAAAGCCTTGTGATTATCCTTAGTGTCCTGTGCAATTTTTCTCTCGAAGCTGGCCTTAGACAATTTTATGAGTGCCCGTAGTTTTTGGATAATACTGATCAAAGATGCCTTCCCTTTTTGGGATTTTGCTCTATCATGTAGTAGCTTCCTCCTTCTATTGTATAGTTTGTTTATGGCTAGGGCCCACCAGACAGGATGTCTGCCTTTGGAGGATTGGGTCTTGGTTTTATTTGGGATTGCAAGATCCATGCATTCCTGAAGGTGTTCATAGAATGCGTTTATAAAGGATTCTGCAGTCTGGGCTGTATTTTCCACAGGCCCGGGGGCTTTGAAGGATTCCACCTCGGTTTTGAGGAGTGTGAAATTTGCTTTAGAGAAGTTTTTCACTGTGGTTTTCTGGGCAGGAGGTGTGGTCGGGATGTGAATATCCAGTGAGATTAGTTTATGGTCTGATCTTACCAGTGAGGGATACACTTCTGGTCTGAAGCATAGAGTCCCCATGTTGGTGATGATCAGGTCCAGTATGTTTTCCCCTCTTGTGGGAGTGGTAACAAGTTGTTCCATAGCATTTGAGTTTATAAATTCTAGGAACCTTTGGGCTAGGGTGTTGGAGCTAGAGTAATGCTCCCAGTCTATGTTTGGGTAGTTGAAGTCGCCCAATATAATGGTGTTTGGAGAGACCTTCATATTTTCCAGTGTTCTCAGGAAGGCCAAGTGGGGTTCCTGGGTTTGGGAGGGTGGTCTGTAGCAGGCTATAAACTGGAAGGCAGTTTTACCCAGTGTTAGTTGCACATGGATAGTCTCTGATGCTTCGTGCTGTGCCACCAACCTGGAGGTGTGGGTATCTTTGGAATATTGATACTCCCTCCTTTTGTGGTTTGGTCCAAGTTTTGGGGCCGAAAAGCATGGTATGAGGTATAACCTGGTAGTGCTGGGGTGCTCTCGGGAGCCTTGAACCAGGTTTCTGTTACTGCACAGATATCGATGTTCTCCATGCTAAGGAGAGTTTTGAGTGCGTGCATCTTGAGGTTTAGACGTCTGGCATTGAGTAGCATTACTCTTAGTTTCTTATCCCTTGTGATACCTATGGAGGTGGATTTGTCTTTTGAGCCTTGCCTAAAAAAGGCACTATGGGGGTAGCAAGAGCCTTTGCCAATATCCAAAAGCCCAGGGGTGACAGGTGCAAGCCATCCCTAGCGAAGCATCGTGGCTTGTCAAGCATGTCATCCCAGGCTGACAGGCATTGGATCCCCTTTGAATGACACCAATACTTAAGTCAATTGTTGAAATTGATCATCTTGTCTTCATATTGGGGCATCATTCTTGGTGAGGGTAAGATGCTACTCAAGGTCAGGGTCATACCGGCCTGGGCTACATGCTCAGAGAGCTCCTCTATGTCTCTTTTCATGTAGTCCAGAGAGGTACGTCTCAGGTCATTCACACCAGCATGGACAATGACTGAGTCATATTTGTACTTGCCTTGGAGTGACCTGAGTGCTTGTGTTATGTGGCGGATCCTAGCGCCCGACAGGCAGCTCACCATGACCTTCTCCTTGTTCAGCCTGGTGAGCAGGACATCAGTGTGCCTGATGATAGAGTCACCTATTACAAGTGTATCAGGTGTGTTGTTTAGCCTTAAGGGCTGTGACTGTTCAGCACACTGGCTTTGTGAGCTATGTGTTGCACGTGTTTTGTTTTGGGGTAGCGGTTGCTTGGATGTCTGCTTTGGAGGTCTCTGCTAATTAGGCAGATTTTTATTTAGAGCCTTTGAGTATGTTTTTGTGTGTTTATGTGTTTGGTTTGCTGTCGTGGTAGGTCTATGTGAGACTGGAATTGTAGTGAGTGTGGTTTCCTTCTCCTCCTGACTGGTTACGCCAGTACTGAGTTGAGAGAGCTTAGCCTCCAGTTTGGCTATATGGTTGCATCTCTAACATGTTGGAATTTGTTGGGAGGAGGTGAGGGTTGTCTGTGTACATGAGGCAGTTGTAACATTGCCTCAATATTCCCAGATTCACCAGCTGGACCGGAGAGGAGACATTTCCTGACAGTTAGCCAGCTGTGCCTAAAAAGGCAGGCAAGATGTATAAAGATCACTAGTCTTTTAAATGTTTGTAAACTATTCCCAAACTTGACCCAGCAGCTATAACTTTAGTTGACTCCATTCCTACTAAGCACTTATTTAATTCCAGTCCTACTCTTTCTGATAAGGAATAGAAAATTATTGATAGGTATGAAAAAAGTGTATGCTTCTGCAACTTTGATTTTCAGAATTGTCAGACTCATATATTAATGTTTGTTCTGACAAACTGTGAAAGTATGAAGAATGTTTAACTACAGTTTCTTCTTTTAAAGAAAACTCTGCTTTAAATAACTTGGTTTCTTCTATTGCACAAGTCACTACTCATTGTTAGCAGTGTGCGTATGTCTGACTGTTGATACTTCTAGAAGGGCTATGGTCACTGGTACTGTTTTAAGGAGATTTGTTTGGCTGCATTCTCAGAACCTCCCAGATTGTGTAAAAATTGAGATTTTAAATTCTCCCTTGTATACAGATTTAGTTTGTGGCCCTCTGCTGCAGAGGTGATCAAAAATGTGATGAAAGGGGCACCCTGATCCAGGGAATCTGTAAGATTTTTCAGCCCACCTTTTCGAAATTGTACAATGGATTTTCTTTCTCCTAAACCAATGTTGGCAAAAAAATAAATAAATAAATAAACAGAATAAACAATCTCAACAGAATTCATGTGAACAGACTTTTAAGAAGTGGCAAGAGGGTTCCAAAAAGAAGTCTCGTACTTTCCAAAACGAAGGACAGTCCAACAAGTTTGAATTACTGTTCAAGAGACCTTGTGACCACTTCCCACCCTGGCCATTTTTCTCTTCCAGAAAGTTTGAATCTCTATTTTTCTCTTTGGAAACAGATTATTTCAGACAAATGGATTCTGAAAACCATTCGTCAGTATTACAGATGTCAGTGGGAGGGAATTCCTCCTTTCTGGGGGGGGGGGGGTCATTCCTCACCCTGCAGATCAGACTCTTTTGTTTCCACCTGTTCTTTATCATATGCTACCCCAAGGAGTGATAGAACCAATTCCTCCTTCCCAGGTGGGGAAGGGGTTTTATTCAAGGATGTTCCTAATACCAAAAAAGAAAATGCTTGGAGACTAGTTCTGGATCTTTCTTTTCTAAATCTTTTAGTGATAGTGCCCACATTCAAAATAATGTCACTTCTCAACATGTTACTTCCTCTTCCTCTTTCAGATTTCCTGGTAACACTAGACTTAAAAGATGCTTATCATCACATCCCTATTCATCCAGACCTCAGACATTTCTTAAGGGTTTGTGTGTCTGGATCATATTATCAATTAACTGTCTTACCCTTTGGACTCTCCTCTGCATCAACAGTGTTCATAAAGGGTCTAGCTTCAATTATGGCTCATTGCAGGCTACAGGGTATCCACATGTTTCCATATTTAGTCAACTTGCTTATCTTTGCAGAGTCTTTTTCAAAATGTCAGGATTCTGTCTCTTGGGTGAGAGATTTCTTGCACAAGCTGGGATTCCAAAAGAACATTCAAAGGTCTTCTTGACTCCTTCACACAGGATTGTGTTTTTGGGATGTCAACTAGACACCTCAGTTCAAAGAGCTTTTCTTCCACATGGAAAAAATAGATCTGTATTTAGATCTATTTTCAAGGTTTTCCACTCAGACTTTAGTCACTCTGAGGGAATACCTCAGGATTTTGGTTCTCATGGCATCTATCATTCTCATGATACCCTGGCAAGACTTCACATAAGAAAAGTATGGTGGTATCTGAATTCTCTTTTGTCCCAGCATCAGCACCCTTTATCTTTTCAGATCCCAGTACTGGGGTTTGTCAGAAGAAAAGTCTGGTGAAGACAAGAGATATCCTTAAATCCAGGTCTCCCCTTTTCCCTTCCTGCCCCAAAGCAGTTAGTCACCACAGATGTTTTGGAATTTGCTTGGGGTGCAGTTTCAGGAGGGATAAAAGTGCCGGGGGTGTGGGACACCAAGGACAGACCCAAGCACATTAATATCAAGGAGATGCGTGCCCTGATCAAGGCACTCAACTCTCTGAACCATCTTGAGTCCCCAAGATCTCTTTAAGTGATTACAGACAATATTACAGTCATGTGGTACATCAACAAGCAGGTCCTTTTGCAGACCAGCCATGTCAGCTTGGGATATAGCTTTACAGCACAATCTCAGTCTACAGGTGCCAGAGCAAAACTATGTGGCAGACAAGCTAAGAAGGACCATGGCAGACCCCCACGAATGGAAACTTGATCAGGGATCCTTCCAAGAGTTGATCCATCTGATAGGAGTTCCTCAAGTACAATTGTTTGCCTCCTTTCTGAACAATCAGCTGGCTAATGTCCATTCCAGGACTCCATGCAAGAAGGCCTGGGAGACAGATACCATTTATTTTCTTTGGACAGGAATGTTCAGAAGGAATCCCCCAAGTTCATTGTGGTTATTCCCTTCTGGCCCAGACAATCATTGTTCTCACTTCTTTTGGAAATGGTCAGGGGCAATTACCACAAGCATCCTCACAGAATGGATCTACCTACACAAACAGAGGGGTATTTGATACACACTGGCATTATTATTATTCATCTTCAACTCACTGCCTGGATTATATGGTCTTAATTCATTTTAGGCACCTGTTTTATGATGACATGCATCAGGTACTAATACAGGCAAGAAGGCCTGCTACTAGAAAAGCATATATTACCAAATGGAAAACGTTTTCTAGTTTGTGTCAGCAACATAACCAGAACCCATTCAAGGCTAGCTGTTCTCTGGTTTTACAATATTTATGTGAGTTACTATCCTATAGCCTTTCTTATTCCTCCATCAAGATTCAAGTACCAGCCATTTCAGCATGTCTGTCCATGGATCCTCCTCTTTCAAGGCACTCTGTTGTCAAAATGCTTTTGAAAGGTGGTTTGCTTCACAGGCCTCCAAGTAAACCAGTGGCCCCTCCTTGGGATCTTAATTTTGTGTTAGAGAAGCTAGCACTCCATTTGAATCAGCCAATCTGACTGACTTGAGGTTCTTAACATGGAAACAGTTTTACTGATTGCTCTGACCTCTGCAAGAAGGATATCTGAGTTGCAAGCTCTTAAGGGGAGTCAACCATACCTCATTTCCCAAAGTGACAGAGTATCTTTGAGAACTAATCCTTCTTTTGTGTCTAAAGTGGTATCTGAGTTTACTTTAAGTGATAGTCTCCATCTCTTCTTTTTCTTTCCTGAACCTAAAAATGAAGGAAAAAGGATATGCCATACCAAGGATGCCCACAGACAACTGAGGTTACTGTCTTGACAGAACTAAATCTTTCATATATTCAAATCAATTGTTCATTTCTGGTGAAGACAAGAAGGAGGGACAACCTGTGCCAAAACAAACTATTTCCAAATGGCTGTCTAAGACCTTTGTCATACACCATGACAAATCTGTTCCAGGTGGGGCCCACTCTACCAGGGCCTTGGTTTTATCTATGGCTTTTTGGAAAGAGTTGGATTTAGAAGTATTCTAGAAGCTGATACCTGTTCCTCTGTACATATCTTTACAAAGCACTATAAACTTTATACCTTCTCTAGGTCTAGATCAAGCTTTGTCAGATGCTTGAGTTGCAGAATGCAGAAGACGATAGGGCCGAGATCATATGACCGAAGTTTTGCAAAGTAAAAAAAAAGTAAAAACATGAAAATGAGATAAAACAACTTAACCTTTTCTCTCTGGAATAGACTTCCCATACATGTCAAGCAGAGCACCTCAATGGCCCTCTTCAAGAGAAGTCTTGATGAGTGGATGGGAAATAGAAAATTCACCCCAGGGATCACTCTAGTGGCTCTACTCAACAGAGGCACTGAGAATAGGTTGGGTGGCATGATGCCAGGGTAATCCTATGGGTTAGGCTTGTAAAGGCTCCAGGGCCATTAGCCTAGTACACACCTATGAACCTATGAACCTATGAAATACTGTTAGCTATGGTAAACTACCCATATAGTGAGGGCTACTGCAGCAGTGATCAGTAAGAAAAACATAGTACAGCTGTGTAAGTTGAATTTACTGTAACAGTAGATGTTTGAATGATCACTCCCTCCATCCCCTTTGTTTTGGGTGTGTTTTTTATGGCAGGGTGTGGACATTTCTTTTTTATTATTCCTAGCATTGTCCTTTCAGGACTCAGCCTTGGTGTCAGTGCTGGCATGAAAGCTATGAAGGGCTTTGTGCCCAAACTTGTCTTTTAGTCAGCTCAGCTTGAGCTGCTTGACAGTTTGGGTGCATGGAAGGTGCCCTGAAGCTTTGGAAGCTACAAGGCCATTATATTCTTAGCAGGATATAACTCATATAGCTACGGCTATTGCAGTAGTGATCATTTGAACATGTACTATTAGGGTAAGTTCAACATACACAACTGTACTTTTTACTGGATGATGATTCTAAATACAATGTGATAATTAATACACATAGAGGTGTGTTTATGTATAAATGACTGAATGACTGACCTTCACAGTGAGTTGTGCACCATCTATTTTTCAAAGAAAAATAGAAACGTTATTCAAGGATTTGAATATAATTGTATACTTTGATGATTTGCTGATTGTTGGTAAAACAGAAAGTGAGTAAGCACCTTTGCAAATAAGCAAGATTGTGAGTTTGTCAAGCCACAGACTGATGAATTGGAGAGTAGGCTGGACAGCAAAGAGATATTCCCTTCTGCAGCAAAGGTAAAAAACATTTTCTTGAGACATTCCAGTATTGGGTGCTCATGCTCTCACAGTAGTCAGAGTTGTTGCTGCTGAGTGCTCAGTCCAAAACTGTGGATTGATCTGATTTTGTGTATCATTCGAGTATAAGTCTGATGGCAGATCGAAGGCAGTTTCGGCAACTCATGTTTTACCAAGAATGTTTTGCCAAAAGCAGTTTTGTTGTGTGACCTCAGAGTAGGTTTATTTAAGTTCGAGGGGTGGTACGGGGGGGGGGGGGCTTGCCTTCCTGAAAAAAGATTTACTCTGACTTTTATCAAAAGTGCTTTCGTTGAAACTTTTTTTTTGAGTTTTTGATTTTGTGGAAGGAGGTGTCGATAGACCGACGTGATTCCATTCTGTTTACTGTCACAGAAGGTAAGATTTGGTTTAATTTGAAGACCAACAGCAGCACTGTGTTTTCTTTTACTTCTGTTGCTGATATGGGATGTACGACTGGTTGTTAATGAATATTATTTAAAAATAACTGTGAACTACTTAACATCAGCCAGTATGAAAACAAACACTAACAAATACAAAAAAAATGAATAGACATAGGATATGAGGTCATTTCTAATCACTAAGACTTGAGGTAGTATGTTAGCTGGTAAGTAATATAGTAGATAAACAGTTGCTGCAGTTGCTGAGAAGGCTGAATTATTTCAGTTAAGTATAACTTGAGTTGTTTGAGTTCAGTGGAGAGAAACAGAGTCAAATAAGAAAATGATTCCATTGGGTACAAGAGGAAAAAAGTAATAGATGCAGTTTGACCATAAGGGTACTGCAGGTATACCACTGTTTGAGTCACATACAAAAGGAGTTGAAAGACAGGAAGAAACTTAGAAAATGGTTAGGCTGTTCTGGGAGGAGATTTTTTGAGGGTGGAGGGAGTGTATTCTAGAATGCTGAACAAACTTTGTGTGTGTTTTGAATATTGTCCCTACATCCATGTATGTTTCCATATGGTGTTCTGATTTCCTTCCTCCTGCCAGAAGATGCTGCATAGTGGCTACTGTAAATTATCTTTACATGTAATGCTTACCATTGGCTTTGCGGCCTGGGCTATGGCAGGGAATGATCTCCAAGTATTAGTCCACTTATACAGTTTAGCAAATAAGTAAATAAATAAAAATAAGCTTTCAGAAATGGCTATAAGATAGGTGGTGTGTCAGCAAAGCAGTTCATAAAGAGAGACCTGAGATGATGATTATTATTGTTGTTGTTGAGTATTCTGATGAAGTTTAACATTTTTATGGAACACACTAACTGTAACAAGGTATGAGAACTGGTTTCAGTCACCCCAAGCAGGTGTAAGAGGCGTGTGAAATCCCATGAAGGAAAGAAAGGGTGGTATGACATGAGAATGTATAATGGAGTTTATAAAATATTTGTACTCTTTTTGACTCTGCTTCCCTGTTTCTTCTCAACCATCGAGCCCATCTGCACTGACTAATTTGTCCTACATTTTCTGCATACCTCTCAACCTCTTAGCACATTAAATCTGGACAAAGGCAAAAAACGTGGGGGACAAATGCTCAAAAGCAGGAACAAGTTTTAAACATCGGTCATATAAACTTAGAAAGTTGCTAAAATAATGGAGTTTGCATTGGCATACATCTTCTGAATGATTTGACATCTGAAACTCTAATCTGTCATTATTTAATTACTTCAGACCTCAGTGATTTCCAGAAAATCATAATTTTTTTTTATGAGGGATATACCAAAATATGTGGCAAAATCAGGGCATTCTGTGAAAATCTGGACAGTTGAACAGTATTTCCTGGCATCTGAGGACATTGGGCATGAGAGGCTAGAGATGAGGACAAGAATGAAGGTTTCATGTTTTAAATGAGCTTACTTAGGGGTAGCATAGTCAGCACATCCTAAAAATGGTGATTTGTGTAGTGTACTTAGTTTATCAAGAATGATAGTTTACTTCTATTTAATGTCTATGACAAAATATAAGCTAATAAATAAAGATGCGCTTTACTTTTAATATACTATAATACGATATATATTTCTGATACCTAAGTCCAAAAGGTGGACTGAGTTGAAGTAGGGAGGGGTTGTAGGTGAGGAGTCAGCTTGAAGGCCTCACCAAAATGGTCCAAATTGGGCCCAACAGCTGCTAAGCTGGCTTTGACTGTAGATCAGTGTGTATATTGAACCTAGTCACCCACTGTAGCTAAACAGCACGTGCATATAAGTTACTGAGCACATGCTAGATCAGTGCCATTTTGTGTAGTCAGTCAGTGTGAATGTAAGCTTCAGTGGAGATGCACCTGTGTGTGTGTGTGTGTGTGTGTGTGTGTGTGTGTGTGTGTGTGTGTGTGTGTGTGTGTGTGTGTGTGTGTGTGTGTGTGTGTGTGTGTGTTAGAAGTAACAAGTCAGTCAGTAATCATATGAAGTTGTTAGAAAAATATGTATTAATGTATGTGTTTAGTGCTTATTAGAAGCTAAAAGGGTTAACACATTTCATTCTATTTTATGTACAGCTTAGTTTTGTGTGAAACTAAAAGATGCTTTTCTAAAATGACAATATGTTTTCTGAAAACTGCAAGATGCACCCTGACCTAGTATTTGCTAGCACAGCAAAATTCATGTTTATGCCTTTTGGAAATATACTGAGAAACAGGTGATTATCTGCTAGGTCAGGAAATTAATGAATAGAACAATACTGTTTTCTATAATGTTACTGAACTTGAACAATTTGCTCTGTTCGTGTTATGAGAACATGCACAGCTGCAGAAGAACTAGATACAGTCAAACAATGATTGCTTGAAGAAATGAAGTATAATCTGTACTTGCTTTGTGCTCAAATTAGCCATAGTACCTTGAATGGTAACATTGCATAGTGAGAAGTTGTATCTGACCGGTGGTCATCAAGGCCACGTTGTTTTTCCTTAGGAAGTTTTTTCATAAACTTGATGTACCAGCAGAAAATCATGGACAAACAGCTGCTATGAAATAATATTGAAAGAACTTGTGATTTGTTACGTCAGCTTAGTAGGCAATACCTTGTAAGAAATGTATAAAAATGGTTTCACTTCCTGATTTTAGTTAGATAAACTCTGTATTAGCACGTTTTTGTCTCCTTGCTGCAAGATTAAAGTGCCTTAACCTGAAGCTGCCATGTACTGATCTTTTTGAAGTTTATTTTTCCTTTGACAGATTGGTCCTTCGGACCGGAAACTCTCACTTTGCCTCAGGTCAGATGGGTCAGGTGGCATGAAACCGTACGGGGAAGAGACCACATCAGTTCTTCTGTGCTGAAAGACCTCCGACTGAATTGTCACTCAAAAGAGGCCAGCCACTGTTCTGATTTGCGACTGGAGGATGAGTTACTGAACGAACCAGGAGATGGTCAATCACGGAGGCTCAGGTAAGGTGAGATTTACCTTTTTCTGTTTTAGATCAGGGACTTGATTTGTGCCATCTGTCAGGAGATTTTTTGTGTACAAGTCAGGGACAGGAAGATTGCAGTCTTGTCATAGATCAGGGAAACAGAATAGGTAAGGCAGATATTCTAGATAAATTGTAAAAAAAAAAAAAGAGAGAGAGAAAAATCGTGGTACCACGTAAAAAGAAGGGTTATGTAACAGCTCAAAGGTTAAAATAAAATGGGAAATAAGTGCACAAAAAGATCCCAAGATCCGCCATTAACTGAAGGTGCAAAATATATGCAATTACAACGTGCCGACAATGTTAGGTACTATACAAAATGGGTTAATAAATATGAATTTGATGGCAAATTAAAAAAATTCTCACTTATTAAACTTGTCAAACAGCTTAAAACTGACGCAAGAGGCCAGGTAAAAAAGCAATGTCAATTAGGCATTCCTCAGGCACACAGGTGGATTGAGGCAGGTGGATTGAGGAAGCAAACCATAGGGAACAAAAAAGTAATAATTCAAAAACAATGTTTCTAGATAAAGAGGACAATAACTTGGTAATAGCATCAGCCCCTCCGCCCCCTCCGCTTCCCTTACCAGAATATGAAGCGGGTGGACAAGTTGGTCCACCTCCGCTATATCCGGCTGTCCCCGCGAAGCCAAAACCGTTTGTTAGAGATCCCATCGAGACTAGGTCTCGAACATGCAACTTGAGAGGGGATGTTGAATATCAAATAAATGAAAATTCACAGGCTATGAGCGAAGAAGAGATGTGTCCGCTCATAGAAGTACCAAATCCTCAGGCAGGACAGGAAGGGCAGGACCCAACACTTCTAGTATATAGACCGTGGACACCGGAAGATATCCGGAAAGCCACAGAGGGAATTCCCCATCCAAAAGTTAATTTTAGAAAATTCTTAGAAGACTTTCAGGGCATGAGGTTAAGTTACCATTTAAATGGAGAAGAAGTAGAAAAAGTAGTAAGACAGATCGTAGGTCCAGATTGGCACATGATCAGTGGCAACTGGAATCCTCGTGATGCAGAACACAAGCCACTCCCACATAGTAATGCAGAGCTGGATAACAGAGTGAAAGGTCTGACAGACTGAATCTCTGAGAAATGGAAACCTAGGGCAGACTGGACTTGCATTAATCAATGCATCCAACAAGAAAGTGAAACAGTCGATAGATATTATGCTAGATTATTAGAGTGTTTTAACAACCATTGTGGAATGCAGGTACCTGAAGACCAGACACATGATTCCCCATATGAGCAGCAGCTAAAGAATGCATTTTTGAAAGGCAGTATTGCACTCATTAGCAGCTTTATTACAAAGCACATGGTAGATCACCGTACAAGTAGATTACAGTCATTACTTGAATATGCAAGACATGCCGAAAGGCATTTTAATAACAAGAAGAAAAGGAAAACTCAAGTATTTGCTGTAGAAGACGGAGCTGAAGTTTTTGTAGTACAGTTGGGGAAAAAGGGCAAGAAAAATGCCCAGGGAAACAAACAATCTGATAAACGATCAGAAGAGTTTGAAGAAAGGAAGAAAAGAGGTGAATGTTTTAAATGCGGAAAAAAGGGACATTTGGCAAGGGATTGCAAGCAAAATAAGAAGGTAGCCATGGAAGATAAGGAGGGTGAGGACTGACTATATGGTAGTCAAGAATCATGAGAAAAGAATAACAGAGAAAAGATAAATGCGAATGTGATAGAAAGGATAGAGAATGTGACAGAAGAAATAGAGGAAGTGCAAGAAACCACAGATAGTGAAGAAAGTTAAATTTTAGACTTAGCATTATTGAGCCTAGAGCTCTATTTAGCAGACAAGAAACCGGAAGTTACACTTCTGGTAGAGGGGAGGGAAGTTAAATTTCTGTGTGACTCAGGGGCATTGCGATCCCTGATACATCCTTCCAAACTACCAGAAAATTCAGAATCACTTGATTATATATTAGTGAAAGCAGCTAATGGACAGCTGTATTGAGAGCCACTCTCCCATAACATAACAATAACTGACCCTGTTTCAGGGATGACCCAGAAAAGCAAAATTGTTGTTTCTGCAAAATGCCCAGTAAACCTTTTGGGCAGAGACCTTATGCAGATATTTGGCATAGCAGTAGCTCCAACCATGCAGGGTATGGAAGCACAGCGACAAATGGATACTTTTGTAGTGCGACCGGAGGGTGAAACATTTTATTGGTACAGCCAGGACTTGGTTACGACTGGTCCAGGGGCAGTAATCGAAGAACTGATGAACGTAGCCATCAGTAAGTCCCCCTCCCTTGACACTGATAAACAGCATTTGTTGCACTGTACTCTATATTACTGTAGCACACCAGGACCTGATAAAGAATATGAGCAAGAACTGTTTAGAAACCATGCCAACAGATTGGTATTACGTAATCTGTACTGGGACACAGAAGGGAACAGTGTAGTTTGCTGTTCATTGCCCCAGGAATTCTTAGCGCTTTATAAATCTAATCGATTACCACATGTTAGTTTGACTAAAGACAAGGAAGTGAAATGGGCAGACCTAGGAGAAAAAGTCACAAAGTGGGAAAAACAGACAGAATTAGAACTGTCAGAGCAGGGAGTACAAAAGCAGAAGTTGAATTGGATAACACAGACACATCCAGCTGTACACTTGCAGGCAAGTGAGAATAGCTGAGTAGTACTCTTACTAGAAGAAGAAAAAGCCATACCAGAAACTCTCTGGTCAACAGGAAAATCAGATGTGGGACTTATTCGTACAGCAGGACCAGTTACTATCATGCCAAAATCAGCATTTAGACCACAGAAGAGACAACATCCCTTAAGAAAAGATGCAGAAGTAGGAATCAAACCTATAATAGCAGCTTTACTTAAGGAAGGAGTACTGATAGAATCTCCCGATTCACCATGTAACACACCCTTATTTCCTGTCAGGAAAGCGAACGGGGAATGGCGTATGGTCCAAGATTTGCAAGCTGTAAATGACGCAGTAATACCTAGAGCATCTATGGTGCCAGATCCACACACACTGTTGAATGATTTAAAACCTCAACAGAAGTATTTTTCTGTGGTAGATATTAGCAATGCGTTTTTTTCGATACCGATACACCCTGACAGCCAACATTGGTTTGCATTTACATTTCAGGGGAAGAGGTACACATACACAAGACTACCACAGGGGTATTGTGAAAGCCCAACAATATTCGCACAAGAAATGGCAAGTAACCTGGCAGGATTTATCCCACCGAGAGGCAGCCAGATTTTACTTTATGTAGATGATATCCTGCTGGCAGCCCCCACCCAGCAAGAATGCAGGGAAGATACCATAGCATTACTACAATTTTTAGCCACTCAAGGACACAAAGTAAACAAAAACAAATTGCAGCTTTGGAAAAAGCAGGTCAAATACCTGGGATATATAATATCCAAAGAAGGTAGAATATTGGATGAAGAAAGAAAAATAGCAATTTTACAAGCACCCAAACCGACTACCAAGAAGGAAATGATGTCCTTCCTGGGTACAACTAATTTCTGTCGGAGTTGGATTCCGAACTATGCTTTGGAATCCGCTCCATTGACTGTCTTGATATATAAAAAGCCTATGGCAGCACAAGATTTACTACAATGAACACCAGAAACAGAATCAGCTTTCTGCAGATTAAAGCAATTGATAGTGTCCTCATTAGTTTTAGGACTACCAAACTATCATAAACGTTTTTCCAAACTGTAGATTGTAAGCAAGGTTATATGACATCAGTATTGACACAGCAACATGGGGACAAAGCAACGTCCCATAGCTTACTATTCATCACAGCTGGACCCAGTGGTGCGATCTCTGCCCCACTGTGTACAAGCAGTAGTCGCAGCTGCAATGGCAGTACAGGCTTTGGCCTCACTAGTGTTGTTCCACCCTCTCACATTGAGAGTGCCTCATGCAGTCGCGATTATTTTACTGCAAGAAAAAGTAGCATATCTTTCTCCTGCTAGACATCTTTCCTGTATGACTATACTGTTGAGCCAACCTCACATGACAATTGAACGGTGTACAACTTTGAATCCATCTACCTTTCTCCCAACCCCTGCAGATGGCACACCACACAGCTGCCTGCAGGAGATTGAGCAAAAGATACTACCTAGAAAAGATCTCACAGATGTTCCCTTGGATGATGCCGAGGTGACATATTACATGGACGGTTCATGTAAAAGGGGTCCCACAGGGCAGAATCCAGTAGGATATGCAGTAGTTTCTGATACTGAAATTCTAGAAGCGAAATCCTTACCACACAATTTATCTGCACAAGCAGCAGAATTGATTGCTTTGACATGGGCATGTACCTTAGCAAAGGGTAAATGTGTGAATATTTTTACTGATAGCCAGTACGCTTTTTCTACTGTACATGTTTTTGCGCAACAGTGGAAGAATAGAGGAATGATAACATCTACTGGCAAACTGATTAGTCATGCGCAGTTTATTTTGGATTTGTTAGAATCTATTCAGTTACCTCAGAAAATAGCTATTTGTAAATGCTTAGCTCATACCAAGCAACAAGATAGGATTTTGAAAGGTAATGCGAGAGCTGACACAGCTGCAAAACAGGCAGCTTCAGCTTCAGAAGTATTTCTTTTGAGTGGGGAATTACAACCCTCTGAGATTTTAGATTTAGAAATGTTGAAAACAATGCAGACACTTACTACAAATGTAGAAAAACAGAAATGGATAAAACGAGGATCAATTCTTGAGAAAGGGCTGTACATCTCCAAAGAAGGAAAACCGATATTGCCATCTAACTTGTTTAGATATGCAGCTTTGTTGAGCCATGGGCAGTGCCATGTCTCAACAGGGGGGATGGTACAGTTAGTGAATCGAGTGTTTACAACATATGGGTGTATAAACTATACTAAAAATTTTTGTGCGGCATGTCATGTTTGTAATAAACATCATGGACAAGGGGCATTGAAGCCTAAGCAAGGGAGTTTCCCTACACCACCATACCCGTTCCATACTATTTGTATGGATTTCATAGAACTAAACAAATGCAAAAATAAGAAGTATTGTCTTGTCATTATAGATATGTTTTCCAAATGGGTGGAAGCTTTTCCAACTAAAAATCCAGATGCAGCTACCATTGCGAAAGTTCTCATTAAAGAAATTATTCCTAGATTTGGCATACCGGAAAAGATCTATCATGACAATGGCACACACTTTGTAAATCAAACTATACAACAGTTGAGTCGATATTTCGGAATTTCCTTGAAGAACCATTGTGCATACCACCCACAATCTGCAGGATTAGTAGAGAGGCATAATGGAATTTTGAAAAATAAGCTTAGGAAATGAATGAGTGAAATACAAAAGAACTGGGTGCACTGCCTGCCTCTGGCACTGTTGAGCATGAGAACTGTTCCAAATGCAAAAGGGTTAACTCCTTTTGAAATACTATTTGGGAGGGCATATTATATACGTCAGTGGAAACCTCTCATGCCTGCAGACCAGGAGGCTAACGGTTCACTTGCAGAATATATGAGACGACTTTTAAGTAATAATTAAAATAATACTGTGCTATCTTCTCAAGCAACTGAAAGAGGGAACACAGTAATTGGCGGCCACAGCCAGACGTTTATTGAAACAACCAGTATAAAAATACATATATCAAGAGTTAAGCGCTTTCACCTATCAGTTATAGGCTTCCTCAGAACTCATTCATTTAGTTGATACGCCATTTTAAATAAACTTTTTGGCGCGAAACTAGACATAAATTACATTGATACTTAAAGTGGTACTGTGCTAATATATTAATATATCAACATTTAATTTTAATCATTAAAACCAAAAATCTATTAAATTTAATAATAAAAATATATAATAAACACAATCAGCTTGACCTCATCCATACTTATACTGTAATACTTAGTAACAACAAATGTTCTAAATAGACAACATGTGCAACATTACTTTTTAAAAGCTTGTCATTTACTAAACAAATCACTAGCATTTGCAAAATTCCTAAAATATAAACAGAAAAAAATTACTATACTATATAAATATATAAATTAATGTATTAAATATATGTTAAATATAATGTACTAAGTATATTAGATATAATAAATAGAAATGTAAATGTATTTTAGGGAAATAATGTGCAAAATTGTGTGTACTTAATCAACTCTAGTTGTACATTTGTTTATATTAGTATATAATGTACAATGAATGTTTACATAGAAAATGCATAAATAAATATGTATAAGAATTGATTGATTGATATCACAAATAAATAATTAATAAATAAATAAATATGTTAAAAAATAATGTGGTTATATATAATACATGATGTAGTTGTGTATAATACAAAAAAGGTAACCTTCACTGTTAAAAATTCTTGTTAATAATAAATGTTAAAAAATTATAAAATTGTGAAAATTAATTGTGTATGAAAAAATACTTATGTCACATTATCTAGTCAACAAAGGTTTTATGGCAATGGTGTCATTCAATCCTGGTAATGTAGCAGCATCAGTATATAATTGCCACCATATCTCTTTATAACTTAATACATCTTTGATGTTGCCCCCCTTAGGATCAGATTTGATGTGTTCTAAAATAGCAAATTTAAAACTATGTAGGTCACCATTACTTTTTACGTGTCTGTACAAGGCATTGTTTAAATCTTTCTTTCTGATACAGTATAAATGGTCATAGATTCTTCTTTTGAAAGCCCTCTCAGTTTTGCCCACATAGTATGCTGGACATACATCACATTTAGCAATATATACTACATAAGCTGTGTTACAATTACCCTTGGCAAGTCTAATTACTGTCCTGTTACTATTGTCTAAAACTAATTCCGTGTGACACATAATAGATCTACATTGGTTGCAATTACCACATTTTTTGGTGGAGGTGGATGCTCCACATTCTCCACTTCTAGAATTATTTATGTTACCAATTTCTAAAATTTTTTTCAAATTGTATGACATTTTATAAACGATAAGAGGTTTGTCCCCTAAGATTTTAGATAAATTACCAGGATTGAATGATGACACCATTGCCATAAAACCTTTTGTTGACTAGATAATGTGACATAAGTATTTTTTCATACACAATTAATTTTCACAAATTTATAATTTTTTAACATTTATTATTAACAAGAATTTTTAACAGTGAAGGTTAACTTTTTTGTATTATACACAACTACATCATGCATTATATATAACCACATTATTTTTTAACATATTTATTTATTTATTAATTATTTATTTGTGATATCAATCAATCAATTCTTATACATATTTATTTATGCATTTTCTATGTAAACATTCATTGTACATTATATACTAATATAAACAAATGTACAACTCGAGTTGATTAAGTACACACAATTTTGCACATTATTTCCCTAAAATACATTTACATTTCTATTTATTATATTTAATATACTTAGTACATTATATTTAACATATATTTAATACATTAATTTATATATTTATATAGTATAGTAATTTTTTTCTGTTTATATTTTAGGAATTTTGCAAATGCTAGTGATTTGTTTAGTAAATGACAAGTTTTTAAAAAGTAATGTTGCACATGTCTATTTAGAACATTTGTTGTTACTAAGTATTACAGTATAAGTATGGATGAGGTCAAGCTGATTGTGTTTATTATATATTTTTATTATTAAATTTAATAGATTTTTGGTTTTAATGATTAAATTTAAATGTTGATATATTAATATATTAGCACAGTACCACTTTAAGTATCAATGTAATTTATGTCTAGTTTCGCGCCAAAAAGTTTATTTAAAATGGCGTATCAACTAAATGAATGAGTTCTGAGGAAGCCTATAACTGATAGGTGAAAGCGCTTAACTCTTGATATATGTATTTTTATACTGGTTGTTTCAATAAACGTCTGGCTGTGGCCGTCAATTACTGTGTTTCCTCTTTCAGTTGCTTGAGAAGATAGCACAGTATTATTTTAATTTTTGGTCGTTTTTTCCTCGCAACACTTGACTTTTAAGTAATAAACAACTTTTGCAGTTAAATTCTGTTTCAGATAAAGAACAAGCCAGACCATCGGAAGCAGCAGTAGTCCCAGGCACATGGGTCTGGATGAAAGTCATCAAGAAAAAGAATTGGACGACACCGAAGTGGGAAGGGCCGTACCAAGTGCTACTCTCGACACCCACTGCAGTCAAGATCGCAGAGCGAGCATCCTGGATTCATTTGACACACTGTAAACTGGTTAAGAACTTTGAACTGGACAAAACCCTTGTTACTGTTACCCAACAAGAACAAAATGGCCAGATATAGAGAAAACAGGAATGCAGAACAACCCCAGAAGTATTGCATGATTATCCTGTTAACCATACTGATAACAATGATTTTTTTGCTGTGGCCTTTCCTTTTTCGAATCACATGGGCTGAACTGAATAAACATGAATCACTCATAGACTGGCATCCGAACTTTAACACTTACTAAGCAATTAAATATGCTTATGCTGAAACTTTTAATGTTTCAAATTGCTGGATTTGCACAGCTATACCAACAGCATACGGGGGATTACTAATGACTGCTGTCCCCCTAGGGGTCAATGAGACCTGGGAAAATTTGATTTTTGATACTCCAACTGTAAAATCATGAGACAAAATAGCATTGTACCTGCCTGTTACACAAAAGGGAATTGTGTGTATTTACAAAAATGATACTGTTCAGGTAGGTTGGAGTAATTGTAATGTGACTGTTCCTTACAAATGTTATACCAAAGCCAATAATGCAGGTTATATCTGTGATGCAAACTATGACTCATATCTAGAGTCGATACATAAAACTGTTGATGAGATACAACGTAATCCTGTTCTTTTTAAACAACTATCTATTATTGATAAGAAAATGTTTCATGCAGGGCAAGTGTATATTAATACCAAAGTAGAGAATTGTAATTTTGTTTGTGGGAAAAAGGCAGACAAATGGTTACCTGAGAACTGGTCCGGCAGTTGTTTTTTGGGTTACCTGGTTCCGGCCATACGACACACTGCAGTCTTGCCTCAGGGAAGAATTTGAAATGTCAGAGAGGTCACCAAAAAAAACGGAAATCCAATCAGAAGGCCTGAAAATCCAGTGGGATGAATCAAAGCAGGCTGGAGAAACCATAATTCCATGAAGAACAAAGATAAACTGACACATATGGATGTGAGTGACACTATTATATCATGGGCAGGTATAGCCCCTGCATATGGCACAGTGAAATAGATTTGGGAGCTGAGAAAACTGTCCAAACTTCTCGAAGTAATGAGTAATGCAACTTTTTCTGCTCTCGAATTAATGACTGATGAACTGAATGCTATGAGAACTGTGGTACTTCAAAACCGCATGGCTCTTGACTTCACCGTAGTGGCGAAAGGTGGCATGTGTGCTTTAATGAAAGAGGAGTGCTGTTCATATATTCCTGACAACCAGCATGAGATAAACGACCATCTTGAGGTGATTCAGCAAGTGTCGACCATGACCAAACCAGGCCCAAACCCACTGACGGACTTTTTCCAGAATTTGTTTGGGGGGGGGTAGCATCCTAATGAACATCCTGATTGCCATTTGTGTGGGATTACTCCTATTGTAAGTGTGTGTTTGCTGTGGTATTCCCTGCATGAAAAGATTAATCAAAGATTTTATAGACATGTCAGTTTCTGAAACTTTGTATCAAAGTTCTGAAATTGAAGAATTGTTGAAGAATGAAACATTTTCATAAGTTTAAACTGAATGACTCTCTTAACTGCAAATCTTGAATAGAAGAGGTTAGGAGAAGAAGCAAACTGTTTATGCTTTTGAAAATAGAATAAAAAGTATTAACAGGGGGAAATGTTAGAAAAATATGTATTAATGTATGTGTTTAGTGCTTATTAGAAGCTAAAAGGGTTAACACATTTCATTCCGTTTTATGTACAGCTTAGTTTTGTGTGAAACTAAAAGATGCTTTTCTAAAATGACAATATGCTTTATGAAAACTGCAAGATGTACCCTGACCTAGTATTTGCTAGCACAGCAAAATTCATGTTTATGCCTTTTGGAAATTTACTGAGAAACAGGTGATTATCTGCTAGGTCAGGAAATTAATGAATAGAACAATACTGTTTTCTATAATGTTACTGAACTTAAACAATTAGCTCTGTTCGTGTTATGAGAACATGCACAGCTGCAGAAGAACTAGATACAGTCAAACAATGATTGCTTGAAGAAATTAAGTATAATCTGTACTTGCTTTGAGCTCAAATTAGCCATAGTACCTTGAATGGTAACATTGCATAGTGAGAAGTTATATCTGACCGGTGGTCATCAAGGCCACATTGTTTTTCTTAGGAAGTTTTTTCATAAACTTGATGTACCAGCAGAAAATCATGGACAAACAGCTGCTATGAAATAATATTGAAAGAACTTGTGATTTGTCACGTCAGCTTAGTAGGCAATACCTTGTAAGAAATGTATAAAAATGGTTTCACTTCCTGATTTTAGTTAGACAAACTCTGTATTAGCACATTTTTGTCTCCTTGCTGCAAGATTAAAGTGCCTTAACCTGAACCTGACGTGTATTGATCTTTTTGAAGTTTATTTTTTTGACAGTAGTACAAAGTATATGTACAAGTTACAGCTCCTGATGTGTTGTTGTTGTTGTGTCTTTTGGCTTTTCCCGGTTAGGGGTCGCCACAGCAGAACTCTGGTCCGCTAATGATTGGTAGTTGATTTTTACATGCCGAGTTACCAGCCCTGACGCACAACCTTCAACGAAGGTACGCCCATTCACGCATGTCTCCACGCAGAAGACGATCTAGCTGAGAATCGAACCGGACAGTGTCTGACTGTGAGGCGACAACGCTATATAATAAATGACTTGAACGAATACCCAGCCTCAGTGTCTCATTTGAATACACAAGACATGCGACATGTCAGAATGGGATCCGAAGTTGAAGCAGCCTGCAAACCATGAGGCACACAGTTAGAAGTGGAATAATATCCAGGAATGAACTTGCAAACAGGTCAGCAGTTAATCAAAGTTACTTAAATTCATTTCAAATGATTTTCAGTTGCCAAACATTCAAAGTATTCATACCATTCAAAGTGTTCAAAATAATTTCTGAGATGTTCGAAATGTCCAAGATAGTGGCATAATATTGAAAGTGTTTGAACGATCTCCGAAGTGTTTAAAATGTTCAAAAAGGCTAAAATGTCTGAATTTTTCTGCAATATCTAGCTTTTTTTGCAGCAACTAAGACTTTTCAAACTGTCTGAAGTGCCATGAGTCATTCACAGTGTTAAACTAAAGCATATTCAGAGAGGTTGTTGTGCACTTTAGCAGAATTGCAAGCACCTGGTCTATACTTATGTTTAAAAGAAATTTGTTGTTATGGCAGAGGGATTTCGCAAACCTGAACTGCTGGTGTTTGATAATAATATTGTTGAAAACTGGCGAGTGTTTGAGCAAGAATATGATATTTTCATACATGCTGCATTTTCTGATAAAGCGGACATACAAGAGAATTTATACTTCTCAATTTAGCTGTCTCCGAGGCCATTGAGCAGGAAAGTTCATTTGTGTATAAAAGGGAGGGAAGAACTGCCATATTGTGATACAGGCTGAAAAGCGGGAAGAACCTGAGTGCTTAAAATGTAAATTTAGAGAAATGTGTAACCCTCAAATGAAAATCACAATGGAAAAGCACAAATTTTACACAAGAAGTCAAAAATGTGGTGAAACTATTGCAGTATATCTTACTGACTTAAGAAATAAAGCAAAAACATGCAGATTTGGTGATCTATGAGATGAGTTGATAAAAGACCGTTTTGTATGTGGTGTTAATAATGGTGCAGCAGTGACTAAGATTTTGCTTCAAGACAGTGAATTAACATTGACCAAAGCCATTGAGGTTTGTCAAATAATAAGATTCCAGAAAAGCATATGAATATGCTTATGAATGAGAAAAGCATGTTTGCAATATCTGCTAGTGTGAATGTTGGTAATGTGCAGCAGAGAAGATGAAAAAGAAATATAAACCGAGAGGCAGTGCCACACCCAACCTCATTGTTAATTGCCACAATTGTGGAGGCAGGCATGAACCTAAATGGGAAAAGTACTTAGCTTTTGGTCAGCAATGTCACAAATGTAAAACATGGAATCATTTCAATAGGCTTTGCAAGTCTAAAGGGTAACAGATTTATATTAAAAGAGAGTATCTGAAGAGGCAAGTAGATCATATAGAGACTGTAGCAAACTCTGAGAGCTGTGAGCAAACTTTCAATATTGATGGTGTCTCTGTGATCATTGAAAACAGTTAATAGAGTAGATTATCAGTTGTCAGCAAAGAGTGAAATATTTTGTACTGTACAAATTAATGGGAAACCTGTAGAGCATAAAGTAGACAATGGATCTAAGTGCAATGTTGTATCAACGCAAATGTTTGTTAAAGTAAAAGCTGGTGAAAAACTTGATTCAACAAAGTGTGAAAAACTTGTTGTTTATGGTAGTGAAGAGATTCATACTGATGGTGCAGTAATTCTTTCATGTCATTCTACTGGAAACAGCTATGACGTGCAGTTTTACGTAGCCAAAAGTTGCATGCAGTCACTGTTAGGCCTCAAAGACAGTCTGAGAATGGGACTAATTTAATTTAATAAAGAGGTCCACCATATAAGTATAGATAACAACGATAGTTTTACACAGAATATTTGTAGTGATAATGCCGATGTTTTCAAAGACGAGTTTGGTAAACTTTCATTTAAATATTCCAGGAAGTTAAACCATGAAGTAAGTCCAGCTGTCAGACCAGTATGGAAGATTCCAGTAGCAACGCAGAGTAAATTAAAAGCAGAACTAGACAAAATGGTGAATTAAGGTGTTCTTATTCCAGAAGAAGAACCGATTGAATGGGTATCCTCCATGGTCATAGCTTATAAGAAAAGCTCAGATAATATTCGAATATGTAGTGATCCATGAGACTTACAAAATGTGGGTAAGCACCCTCATCATCCAATGCATACAGTAGAAGAGATAGCTGCTCCCATGCCAAATTCCACAGTTTTTTCAGTCTTAAATGCAAAAAGATCCTTTTGGCAAATTTCGCTGGATCACAAATCTTCATTGCTAACTACACTCAGTATACCATTTGTTAGATTTTTAAGAATGCCATTTGGAATCAGTTCTGCCAGTGAAGTCTTTCAACGTGCCATGGAACAAATTTTTTCTTGTTATGCATGTGCTATTATAGTAGAAGGCAATGGTGAAGATGAACATGATAAAAACCTTAGGAAAGTTCTAGACTGGAGCATTTCTCCTGAGGCCTCTGGTGAAAATAGGCTCTGTTCTAGTCAGACTTTCCTAGTCAACAAATGTTAAATAAATAAATAAAAGACCATGTACATGAAGTAAATCTTAAACTGAATCCTCAAAAATGTAAATTCAAACTAAAAGAAGTTACTTATGTGGGACATTTGTTTACAAGTTCTGGCTTACAACCAGATCTATCTAAACATACTATTTAAGCATTTATTTTATTTTTTTACACTACCATACGAATGATTTTACTCTGATATCTATTTACGTGAGCACGGGCATATTTACTGATGTTTCTATTTTCCTGCTCGTATAATGGTTAATATGGTCTGGTATTTTATTTCATTTTATATACACACAACAAAGTTGTTAAAGAGATTTCAGGTCAAAGTGCACTAGTACACAGACAGTCATTTGCATAGTATGTTTATTTTAAAGCATACAAAAACTTTGTACATCCTTGCTTGAAGGCAATCTGTTAATCATGTAAACATGTCCAATCATGTGCTGTGCCACCATTTTCAAGGTGCAAAATAACTTTCTGTCACTGTGCTATTTATTGGGTGTTCAGAGATGCACTATTTTCAATGTACAAAAGTATAGCATACAGCCCTTCTTCGTTTTGAACCCATAGTAGCTTATGAATGTCATGTGTTCATGCATTACACAAACCAAGGGCACACAGTAATTAGCTTATCTTGATTTGAAAATATTGGTGAAAGGACTAGAAGGAAAAATGTAAAAACTCTAATATTAATCATAGCATCTGTACACGAGAAGCAAAATGCATGGTACTGTACTGCCACCTGCAGGACAGGCTTAATAATTACATGAAGGATACTTTTGTTCCAAAACTGTGTAACAATTTTATTAGAGGATGTCCAGTGATTTATGTACAGTCAGCAACTGGATTTTGTCAGTGCTTAGTCAACTGTGCAGCATTACTAATGATTTCATTACTTAGTAATTCTGTTGTCAGTACTAACTCTCTAAATTAAATATTCCAAACTGTGTTGTTTTGCTTACATTGTTTTCTCGTCAAACATGACCAATGTCATTGATAGAATAAGTTGCCTCTCTATCTGTTTTTTGTCACCGAATGCATTGTTGTGCTTTCCTTATTCACAACTGTTTAGAAGCAGATTAGTGTACTAAAAAGTTGGATCTGAACAGATGTTAAACTGGCCATTAGGCAAATTTCTCAGTACAGAATGAGGGGTTTATAAGGATTTGTGTGTATTACCCTATCACTTTTCCAGTGCATGATTCAGAGTCCTCCCTGACATTGCAAAGTACTGCCCATCATCAGCTGTGGAGCATGTGATCTCATTAAGATGTTCAAGCAGCCAGTTAAAAAAAATAAACAGGCAAATATATTTTAATGACAAGTAAGGCCTGCATGGCCCCTGTTTTGCCAATTATAGTACATGCTTCAGGTCCTACTTATCACTTAGCAGTAGTCAATTATATGCTTAAGACTATAGTGTTCACCTCAGGTCTCATCAGTGTTAATCCCTGGAAAATATTTATGTTATCTTGATACTTCAGTAATTTGAAATCTGATTATGCTTATAGCCATTCCCATTTTTCTGAAGAATCTGTAATCTGACATCTACTTTAAGTATCAGATTTTTCTGTATCTATTTTAAAAGCTTTTTCCTTCCAATGTCTGCAGATCATCAGCCACCCATGATCATGCAATCCATTCATTCCCCCCCTTGGCACCTGACATGGTTGCTTGCATCACTGCTACAGCCTACAGTACCCTGCACCTGCCTGTAAGTACTTGCATCCACATGCTACTAAGGACTGTCACCATTTGCCTAGTAAGCCAAGCCTGTATCTCTTTTATGTCTGTTTTAAGGCAAGCCTCCAACTGCATGCAGCAAAATAGTCACCAGACCAGCTGTCCCTCCTACACAGAGGTGATGCTAGAGGGAAGCACATGGGGCAAATGCTGCCTTTGAGAAAGTGTATGCCCACCTGAGTGCCCCAGTCCCTAGAATACTAAAAAGTGTCTCGCCCAGTTGAGAGAGTTTGATGCTTTCCACCTGGTGGGCACACATAAGTGCATTGTTATGTCATGGGAGAAACTCAGACATTTATTTTACTACCTTTTTAAGCAGCAGATTTATGTGTGTGTGTGTGTGTGTGTGTGTGTGTTAGAAGTTTCTGGTTAAGTGACTTACGCAGACTCACCTGCTTGTAGGTAGAAAGAATCAAATCCTGTAAGCTTATTAAGTACTTGGAACTTTAATCCTCCACACAAACTGACGGGCTTCCCTTAACTTCTTTTTTTTAGTAAATCATTCATTACAGTTTCAGAGTTTTCATTGTTCAGAAAATGCACGTCCATGCAACATCTTTTATGTGAATTAGAGTTGTCTGGCACTTAAGACTCCGAGCTGTTAATGAATTGCTTCCTATAATATGAAGAACAACGTTTGAAGCTTCCCATCTCCATTTGCCTACTATATGACTGTGAGCAACTCACTCAGGCAGTACTCCTGGGTCATCCCTGAAAAAGGAACACTTTTTCTAGTGGGTTTAACTGGTTAACAAATAGATAAAAAGTATATTTAAAATTTGTCCCCTTTGGTGCCCCCCTCAAATTATTTTTGGCTTTGTCCAGAATTCTTGAACAAGAAACTGAGAATGATTTTGATCTGCTCCTTGTAAAATATGTGTTATTCTGGCATATTGTGGATTACAGTCACTAAATAATGTCAGGCATGTGAGTTTCAGATTTTGTATCCTTCAGAAAATACTTGTTACTGCAAATTTATAAGTATATAAGAGAAATATTAAAAAATTTCATCATGAGGCTCATGTCTTTGTCTCTGAATCTTGAGCTAAGTGGTTGGGAGGGCCTGGTGGTTCTATTGGATGGACTATATAGTTCTCACAGTAATGGTCTGAAGTCCACTTCTCAGTCATTATTTATATATTTGTTTATTCATTTTCATCATAAGCAACCATCCAAGCATATAGTTGTACAAGGAGCTGTACTTAATGGTCATATTTGTGTATGTGTGTTCTGTATGTATCCTGCATCCCAGAGTACCTATAGTATAAAGAAAATTATTGATTGTAGTAAACGGGTTTCATCATACGGCCATGTTCTTTGGTATTATCCTTGGTTTCTTTGTTTTGTTGACTCTTGATGATAATTGAACTTGTTTTTTGCAGGCACGGGGTGTGAAATGCACTTTTGTGAGTTACAACAGTTTGATACTTAGTACAAATGAATTAAGGCCACAAGCTGTTAGTGAACTGCTTCCTGTATTGTATTTTTTGATTCCCTCGGCCTTTGTGGGCCTAGTGCTGAGTCTGACTGGGTCATTTTACCAGATAATGCTCCTGGGATTCCCTTGAAAAGAGAAACTTGTGTCCAGTATGCAGTCCCAAGCAATAGCAGATCCATTACACATTTGTCTGTAGAATTTTAGCACGTTTCAAATACCCCTAATTAGTGCTTTACTACATACTATTTGACTATGAATCCCTGCACATTTATTGTACTTCGATTTCAGTAAATGTGAGTTTGAAAGGAAGAGAAATTTTCTGTTGTTCATGCTGTCTGATACCAGTCATCATCATCATCATCATCATCTTCTTTCGGCTGTTCCCGTTAGGGGTCACCACAGCAGATTATCTGTTTCCATTTCTTCCTGTCCTCTGCATCATGCTCTTTCACACCAACCTCCTGCATGTCCTCGCTCACCACATCCATAAACCTTATCTTAGGCCTTCCTCTTTTCCTCTTGCCTGGCAGCTCCATCCATAGCATCCTTTTGATATCAGTGCGAGCTTATTTTGTCTTGCTCATCAAATGGTTATCTGTGTTTTACTGTAAAAGTTTAATAAAACTTTTAATTTAATTCCAAATCTCTGTGATTATTATAAAAGTAAAGAATAAAATAGTATGCACCCAGACAAATTACAACAGTATTTTATGGTAACTAGAAAGAGACATCCAAGTAATACAATATTGGTATGGCTAAATGGGTCTGTTCCATTACTCTGTCTAGGGCCTCATTTGACCATGCTCTTATTGTTCAGAAGCTGCATATGAGTATTTAGCCTCATATGTATGTTCTACTTTCTTATGTCTTTTAAACAAGGTAAACGAGTAACCCAGGAGCACTGCGTGGTTGTGACTCATTCAAAGTCACACAGTAGGTAAATGGAGGTAGAAAGAATCAGTCCTTATACCCCTGACTGCAGGCAACAGTTCACTAAGTGTTTATAGCCTTAATCATTTGCAGGAACTGCCGGACCTTCACTTGTGTTATTTTCTGATAAATTAGGGAGGGTTACAAATCACTAAAGGTCATAGTCAATCAGTAATGACAATTTTTCATAGATTCATAGATGAATAAACAAATATATAAATAATTTCATAGATTTTGTTGTTCAAATGTTCAGAAAATTTATATTCAAACAAAATCTGTTATTCAGATCATTTTAAGTGAATTAATTTGTCTCTTATTTATCTCCAATTTTGCAGAATAGTCATTATTTGGCCCCATATTTATGCCTTGTCCATCGTTAACTTCTTTTTTCTGGTAAATCAGTAAGTATTACTGAAAGTCATTAATGCCAGTCATTACAGTTTCACAATTTTTATTGTTCAGAGAATGAACATCCATGCAATACTTACTGCTCTGTTAAGACTGTAACTTATTTAGGGCTGCCTGGCACTTATGTTAACAAACTGCTTCCATAGTCAAAGGTACAGAGTTTGAATCCATGCAATACTTACTGCTCTGTTAAGACTGTAACTGATTTAGGGCTGCCTGGCACGTATGTTAACAAACTGCTTCCTGTAGTCAAAGGTACAGAGTATGAATCTTTTCACCTCCATTTGCCTACTCTCTGATTTTGGACAAATCACTTAACTAGGCAGTGCTGCCGGGTCACACCTAATAAGGGACACTTTGCCTTTGGATTTACCTGGTAAACAACTACAAAAAGTAATATTTCAAATGTGTCCCTTGGAATTTTACAACTTGAAATGTTTCCCCTGAGATTCCCTAATTGTGATAGAAAATGTCATGTGGTAAAACAAGTATAAATTAGCATTTTAATCATGCTGTGAGCTTCCCATAGGGGTTAGTAAATGTTTCTCATTTTGCCCATTTGGTCCACCTTATGAGAGGTGGCAGAGCGTTTCATATTCTGAAGAAGGAAAGTTGACTATGGCTGCAGTGTCTTTTTCTTGTTGGTGCTATGGATGTTATGATAATGTCAACCCGTACTAAACTGAAAATGAAGACGCCTCAGCTTAAGAATTTAAGGATATATAGTTTTAATCATCTTAGTAATTAAAACTACAGATTCTTAAAGTCTTTTGCTGAAACTTATTCATAGACAGTCATAACAACATTCAGAAATTCATAACTGCATCTTTTAAAATCCTGCAAATCCTAAAAAAATTATTAAAATCCTGGAGTGGGTTATTGTGACTAGATATTCCCTTCTAAGTGATGACCATGCTTCTCAACTGTCACTATGTAGAATGTCCTTGATTTTGCTTCAAATGCTTGTCATGTCCCTCATAACATTTTTGATTTGCTGGTAAATCGCTCATGATTATAGTAAGTCAGTAACTGCAGTCCTTAGACTTTTATACTTCTTATTGTTCAAAAAGTGCATATTAATGCAAAATATGTTGCTCTATTAACTTTTTAAGTGAATTAGAGTAATATTTAACAATTGTTTCTAATTTATCCCCTCCCCATTTTTTTAATTTACTTAGAATTTTTGACCAAATAAGTTGAAAGAGGCAAGGTGCTATGCCAAAAAATTCAGATCTAAATGATTTCTGTTTGGCAGACCAGAAATAGAATACTAGGTGGTTCACGTTGCTGCATTTGCTTGGTACAGTTTTTATCTTTCTCAGTGCTGTTTTCCTTTGAGGGGACTGGAAAACAAATGTGTCTATTTTAATCTCAGTAGCCCAATGTGTAGTATACTTACATGTGGTGCAGAATGCTGGAAGTTCTATGCTCATGTGAGGTATTTGGATTAATGTTCCAATACTGACACTGCAGCTCAACATAAAGGGAATGCTATTCTCCCAGGTGTGCTCTCTTTAAGATGAGATGTTGGTGCAGAAGGCTGGAAGTTCTATTCTCATGTGAGGCATTTGGATTAATGTTCCAATACTGACACTGCAGCTCAGTAGAAAGGGAGTGCTATTCTCCCAGGTGTGCTGTCGTTAAGATGAGATGTTGGTGCAGAAGGCTGCAAGTTCTATTTTCATGTGAGGCATTTGGATTAATGTTCCAATACTGACACTGCAGCTCAGTATAAAGGGAGTGCTATTCTCCCAGGTGTGCTGTCGTTAAGATGAGATGTTGGTGCAGAAGGCTGGAAGTTCTATTCTCATGTGAGGTATTTGGATTAATGTTCCAATACTGACACTGCAGCTCAGCATAAAGGGAGTGCTATTCTCCCAGGTGTGCTGTCATTAAGATGAGATGTTGGTGCGGAAGGCTAGAAGTTCTATTCTCATGTGAGGCATTTGGATTAATGTTCCAATACTGGCATAAAGGGAGTGCTATTCTCCCAGGTGTGCTGTCGTTAAGATGAGATGTTAAAATAAGTCTCCATTTGCCTCAGTTGGTGGTAGCTCGGGTGGATGTAAAAGATCCTAAGGCAGTTATCAATAAGAGTAGTGGAATCTGTCTGTGCCCTGGACAAATTTCTGTTCATTTCACCCTTGAAAAGGAAACATTTGTCTAGTGGGACTAACCCAGTCAACAAAAAATATAAATACATTATGATTGTCACTATGTTTCAGTTATTTTATTATATCTTTGTACTCAGATTATCTTAATGTATCAGAATCATTAAGTTGTTGTGACTATTAATATCTCAGTGGACCTGCCACTGTAAAGTAATGTCAGAGTTTTTTTTTTTTTTTTTTTTCTAGAATCCACTTCAGGCCCCTTTTATATGAATCATGCTTGAAAAGGAATTCATTTTTTAAGCTTCAATATAAACAGAGTCACAGTAGTGTGAATCACAGGCATCTTGCACAGTCTCTGAAACCTGTTTTCATTTTCACTTTTTTGCTTGGATTATTCTGATTTGTGTTGTCAGAGCAGATCTTACCTCTTCAACAGTAGTTGTAAATACTTAACAGAATAAAGTAGCAGAATTGCATGTTTTGAGGCTTCCAATTTTTAGTCCAAGAGTTAACTGACAACTCTTACTTCCACTCAAAGAACTTTTTTTCCCTAAATGTTTTTATTATGATTTTTAAATAAATAACATAGAGATACATAATTAAAAGAAAATCATGTGTAGAAAGCAGATATAAACAATTATTAACAAACAAACAAAAAACTAACATAATAACTATTTACAAGTTGTCTACCCATTAATCTAATGAATCAGAACATTTACATAAGAATTTTCTGAAAGAAAAGGAAAGCAACTTTGTTGTCTTCTTGTTCAATAGTCTCTTAAGTTTCATCCACAAGTTTAATGCAGAGTTATGTATAGTGGTTCTTTCTTTGATTGTTGAAATCTCCATCTGTCAAGTTTCAATTGCAATGCTGCAGAATTCTGTCAGCGTTGGGCTTGTTTTACTTTTCCAGTATCTGTTATCACTTTTCTTGCAATTGTTAAAAGGGACCAGAGAAGAGGGAAATCAATTTTCTTAACACATGAAGGAATAGGGGCATTAAACAAGATCAATGAATTGCTTAAATGGAAATTGTTGCTGAAAAGAGCCTGTAGAAAAGAATTAATATTATGCCAAAAGGGTTTAATTACATCACATTCACAAGTCATATGTTGCCAGTTAGCTATGACATTTAGATTACATCTCCAACAACCATTTTCCCCAGTTATTATTTCCATTTTATGCGGTGTAATAAAGACTTTATGCAAACATTTCCAGGAAAAAAATTCTATCTTAGTGATCTCATGGTTTGAAAAGAAGATGCAAGTATTATTTTTACTCAAATTCACTTGCAGGATAGTCATTTACAGTTATAAAATAATCCCAATAATTATCCTGACAGCAATCTGTTTTGATTTTTATAATCTTATAAATTTTAGATAAATAATTTCAGGAGGATTATGATGAACTGATAATATCAGATATTCAATAAGCTTTGGAATCTCCTTTTTAATAGAAGTTTGCATCAAGGATAATCTACTTTCTATACCAAATCTGCACTTTTGTAAGTCTATTCATAATTCCCTGTTTAAGTTGAATTTGTTTAATATAAAAATCAAGTGAGTGTATATTTTCTTTTTCCTTTAGTTGAAACCAGAATATTAGTTGTTTTTCTTTACATTGGTCCATTGTAAATATATTAAATGTGTTGATATTATTTTGTATATATACAATGGGAAAGATTAAGATCTAAGCCCTATAATCAGGATCTCTAAAAACAAGATTTTTAAAACTTGTAATGCCTTATTTAGACATGGATTGCCCTAAATACTAAAAAAATTCTTGTTTTTTATTATAGACAGGATAATAGCGACAAACCTCAGTGAGGATTTAGACACACAACTTATGTTCAAAGAACTAACTTGACAACTTAGGCTTAATGCAGCTGCTGCTCCAGGCAATAATGAAGCAGTTTCTCTTCCTATCATTTTAAAGATGAAAACAGCTTTACTATGATTTTTTACCATAATCTGGACACAACTTTTAGTGTTAAATATTGTATGTGATAGATTTAGCTGTACTTTATTACCTAGTCTACATAAAACCAGTATGAGTTTCAGGACTGGTTCTTTAAGAAATTCCACTTGGCAGTTGAGTGATATCATAATTTATTCTTCTATTTCAAATGTGATTGGATGCATTGTTTGCATTTAAATAGTTTTTTAATGGCAGACTGTTACTCTGATAAAGTCTTTTTGTTTGTAAGACGAAAGCGCTCAGTGTTATTTCATTAAAACTCACTAAAGTGTGTTGAAGTTTGTTTTGGAGTGTCCATTTAACTTTTTGTTTTTTATTTTGTTATTAGTTAGTTTATTGAAGTTTGTTTTTTGGTTACAAACTTATCTTGTTTAGAGTGTATGAGGCTTGAGAAACAAGGCTAAAGAAGGGTGTAGCTATATATAGGGGTATGGTATTATTAGGAGATACTTCAGACAGAAGTAGCTAGTTCATTTGGACTCCTATGCAGAAAGTCATTGCAGTCCTTAGACGTTTGGTACAGACACTCAAGAGTGAGTGTAGAAGTAAGGTCAAATATCCAGCATTCCAGAATATTAATTATATTATTCAGGAGGAAAGGAATATGACTGCAGAAGCTACGGGCATAATTATTCAGTCTATTTCACTTTATCAGCACTGTTATTGGAGGCAGTAAGATTTGATATTCTGAGTACAGAATTTATGGAGAGTATAATTGCAGAAACTATGGACATTAAGATATGATTGGGATATTTTTGACATCTACCACCACCATGCATAATAAAACATTCTTTACCGACTGCAGTGTATGATAACTTTTATTCTGAAAGGTACAAAATTTAACACACAAAGGAGAGACTGCCACCTGTTCAGCACAGTTTTAGGCAATTAACAGATAAAGACATTAATTCCAGTCTCATTTCTGTTTCTTTTAGTTATTTCCACTTCATTCCAGTATTCTACACTCATATTGGTTCTTACATATAACAAAATAGAAATCTATAATTCAAAGTGGGAAGGGATGATGATGAAGCACAGTGAAGCTCAAGAAACAAGGCGACACTGGGATTTTGGATGCAGATCCTTAAGGAGAGTGACAATAACCATATAGAATATTATATTACTAAAGTAGCAGAAAGCATTCTAAAAATGAAACCAACATGTGGATGGAGAAAGGAGATTTTACCAATAGAAATGACTGCAATTAGGGCTACAGAGACTAGGCAAGAGGGGACTGGAAGTTACTGGAGAAGACTGGCAAAGGAACCAAGATATTGGGAGCAAATAATTAGAGAGTGAAAGGTAATAGAATGGGAAGAGGCCAAGAATACCTTTGGACTGCAGGGTAGAGATTGCCTTCCCTATCAGGGATTGATATTAGAAGACAGGCAAAGAGAAAAAATAGTGGGATCCTAAGCAAAAGACCAGCACTAGTCGAGTTTTTAGTAGAATCTAGAACAGAAACTGCTGTTAAAAAAAATATTGCATAATAGCTATAGGAATCAATCAGATGAAGTTAGAAAGGATTGGAAAGAGAGACTGAATAAATAATTCACAAAGAAAAATTGGGATATATATATATATATATATATATATATATATATATATATATATATATATATATATATGTATGTATGGCTCCCAAATATGCAGCAAATTTTCTAGAAGATTTAGGATCTTTGCTTGGAAGTATTTACATAGGTATTTTTATACCCAAGTAGACTCCAAAGAATTTTTCCTCAGGTAAATTGCAAATGTTGGTGGTATGATGGGGAATAAAGAGGTAAGTAGGAACATATTATTTTTGGGAGTGTAATGAGTTGGTAGACTTTAAAAATTCCCTGCAGACTACTCTATCAGAAATGCCCGATGATCAAATTGGTGCAACTGAGGAAATTATTTTTTTATACAGTATCTGAATTGCCTAGACATAGTAGGGCCTTGCTGAGTTTAATTCTGGTGGCTGCAAAAAAGCAATTGCTAGAAAATGGAAATCATAGTCTAAACCAACTGTACTAGAAGTAGTAAATATAGTAACAGAGATAAAACAACTGGAAGTGGGATCTTTAGAAAATGGTAGTACAGCGTACATAGAAAAAATTGGGAATTGTGGGAACAGTACATGGAGAAAAAAATTGGAAGAGGAATGAGGTTTAAGGAGAGACACAGATTGAATGAGCTTTGTAATGTTTGACTGACAATGACTGGATAGAGTATAAGTTATGTATAATGTTTTCAACTGAAAATATATGAATTTGGTTTGTTTTAATTTATATAAATATATGATTGCCTGTGTCACAGATGATAATTTAATAAAGCTCTTTCTTCTTTAAAAAAAGCATAGAGTAATTGACTCAAACCAGAACTTCATGGTTCCTCCTAGCCATAGGGTTCTGGTGAATATCATAATTACCTAGCACCACCCTAGAGTGAAACAACTTTTTGAAACTCATCCATCTTCTGCATTATACCCAGGGTTTCAGCAGACCACTACAGGCAGACTTGAGAGACCTGCTCTCCAATGGTCTTGGACAGAACAACGAATGCAAGGTCCATTCACAGCAAGCACTATATTACCTCTGACCTGTTGTGTGTTATTAACCTTATTTTTATAACTTTCCATGTTTAATGTCAGTTGTACCCTCACCAATGTCCCTATTGTTCAGGACCAATACAAGCTAATACTGGAGGAAGAGTTTGCTGCCTGTTTTGATCAGAGTTCCAAGTAGTCCAGGGTACCCTGATGAAGTTGCCTTAAGTAAGGCGACGAAAAGTGCTTTATTAAATATACTCTACTTGTTCACTTGTATACTTTTATTGTGTTGGACCAGCGTGCCTGAAGACCTCTGCCTCGTGTTTACTATTAGGACTTCTTCAGAACAACATAATATTAAAATCCCAACCATTAAATACCCACACCCTCCCTGCTTAACAATCTTAGTTGCACATTAATTAATGACATCACATTGACACCAAAAAATAATGGTACAATAAAAATGCATTTACAAAATTATATATATTAAAATGTAAAACAACTCCTTTAAAAACTAGGGTACCTACCCTAAAATATATTTCAATTTTAACAAAGCAGAAATACTCACATTGTCATTTATACCTTGGAAATTAGTTGCATCCAGACGCAACTGCAACTTTAATTCACAAATGTCAAGATGTACGTCTAAAACCCTACCTTGCACATCCTTAAACAATTGTTGCAAAACAAAAAAACTAAAGGCATGTCCCTGATGAGCAGAAATGTGTCTAGCCAAAGCATTAGTGGCTTTCCCTATTCTAATATCCAATAAATGCTCATACACCCTGTCTTTGAAATGCCTACTAGTCTTTCCTACATAGAATGCTAGGCAGTGCTCACATTTAGCCATATAGACCACATTCGGATTTGAGCAATTGAAGTGTGTTTGGTGTGACATACATGATGTGTGTTTGTCCCAGCTGAAAGAACGGATATTGCCTCAATACCCAGCATATACTGTCCTCAGCTACCATGGAGTCATTCCTATAATGCAGTGTGAGACACCTGTTGTTTGACCTTTCCCTTAACAAGCCTCACACCTAAAACCTTGCTAAACTGGTGGCTTTGGGACTGGTCCTCCTTGATTTGCTTATGTGAACCCATAAAATCTATGTCTTTGATATTGCTTGTTCTGAGAATTGTAGCAGACAGTCTTTATAATTCATTAAACCTCTGTGTTTTGTTCTATGTAATTCAAACCTGTTCCAATTTGCATATTTTTTTCGTTTGTAATGTGCCTAATATTTAAACAAAACAATAAACTAGAACTTAGTATGTCAAAGTGAAAGAGGCCACGTTTTAGTCATCCCAACACAGACCCCTGAAAAACTAGACTCATTTTTTCTGTAGGATTAGATAAATAACCCGCTGCTCTTATCATCTGCATCCAGTCAGAGCAGTTCAGATTCTGGTTATAACAGAGCAGATCACTGTACTGAGATTTAGACTTGCAGATTTTTTTTTTTTTTTTTTTTGTGATTGAGCACAGTGGCTGGCTCCTGAGGCACATGAAGGCCAAAAAAAAAGACTTCTTTAAAATGATTATTAACATAACAAGTAAACAGGATAAAATAATAATCACTAATGCATTATAGCGTACTGCCTAAGCATATAAAAGACATGCAGGCCTACTGTTAATCTCTGTAGTAGCTAAGCATGCTTTTAGTGATGAGAGCTAATAAGAAGGAGACAAGACTGTACAATAGAGACAATAAAATCTAACAACAACCTGTATAGTAAATATTTAGGAGAAAGTTTTCAAGGCAGGCCCAGAGTGGAATGAGGTCTCTGTGTACATTTGTTTTAAGTTTAGCATTAGCATATCTTACCTTCCCAGTTTCCTGTGACTGATGGATACAGTGATTTGATTTATCTGGGTTCTGAATATACCCTCTCTGCAGAAGGTGAATGGACATCAAAGTGCTACTCAGTTGTTTTGAACAGAAGAAGAACGTTGTCTGCATTGTACAGAGTGGAGGGTACCAATATGCTTATTTTCATTGAAAAGAATTGACTGCAACTTCCCTAAATATGTTGTACTGAAGGAGTTCTAATATTCGTGTTTACATTACATATAGAGTGAAATCCAAGCCCCCTGCTTGCACTGCACAGAACAAGCCATCTTTATTGCTTGCTTTGGACAGTACAAACAGTACATTTCTTGTTTGTTTTAATACAAGCAATAACTTTCTTGTTGGCTTTGTACAGAATGAACTCCACCTGATTTGCTTTACACACTGCATAAAATGAACTGCAGCTTTTTTGTTGCATTCCACAGAATGAATTCCAGCTTTCTTGATTGCACTATACCAAATAAAGTCTAACTTTCTTGCTTGCACTGTACAGAAAGAACTCCAACTTTCTTGTCTGCATTGTGTAGAATAAACAAACTCCAACTTTGTTGCTTGCATTGTGTAGAATGAATTATTACCATTTTTGTTTGCATTAAATAGAACAAACTCCAGCTTTAAACTGTGTAATGCAAACTTTCTTGCTTGCATTCAGTAGAATATACTCTAGCTTTCTTGTTTGGACAGCATGAACTCCAACCTTCTTGCTTACATTCTACAAGCATACTTCTTAACTTAAAGGCAGAATGAATACCATATTATGGTATGGGAACATCACTATATAATTCTACATAATGAACAAAATTTTCTGTTGTCACTTGCCGTGTACTTCAGTGAATGTCACAAATGCATTATTTCAAAGTGCTACAATTATACTAACATAATTTTTTCTGTTAGTGTGAATGTTAGCAAATATATCTATTTGTTCATCTCCAGATTCTGTGTGTGGCTGTGATTACTGAAAAGAGCTGCCAGGTTGTTTTGTCTCATTTGCCTTTCTATTCTATAACTATATTTTAATAATTCTTAGCTTACTAAAAGAACATTCACGTGACAGAGAGTAAGTACTATAATAAATAACTTTAGAAGCATAGCTTGGGTGGGTCAAAGAGGGAGTCTGACCTGGGTGAAAGGTATTAGGGGTAAAAATAGTGATAGCTGACAGAGCAGCATAACTCTCAACTGTACGGATTTTCACAGAATATCCAGATTTTTGCCATATATTTTTGGTCCGTTTTTCATAAAATTGTGGTTTTCTGGCAAATCAATAAAGACTGAAGTCAGAAAATAATGACAGATGTTTGAGTTTCAGACTTCACACCCTTCAGAAAAATTGTACTAAAACAAAACCTGTTATTCTATCAAGATTTTATGTTTGTAACCAATATTTAAAAATTGTCCTTATTTTTGGGCCTTTGTTCCTCTATTATTTATGGCTTTGTCCAGATTTCTTGTTCTAAGAGATTGAGAGGTATGTAGGGTAGTATTGTAGTACTGTGTTTGCTGTCACAACTGAAGCACTGAAACACTTTCTGTGTGGCATTTCAACTGTAGCAAGCTGCTTGTTATATCTGTAACAAGTACTTAGCTGCAGTTTCAAACAAAACACTTTTTTGTTCTGAACTTGAATAAATAGAGTTATTTGTTTATCTTCACCAGGTGCTAGATAATCTAGCTATGGCTTGGAGTAATTTATATTGTTCAAAGAAAGCATTTTATGGAGTCAACTGATTTAAGAGAGAGAGTATATACTGGCTATGTCATCATTATATTTTTTTCCAGAAGTCTTTTACAACATGTATATGATCTCTTATGTGTGAGGCACAGTGGACTGCCACTGGAAGGTTTATGTCATCTTGCAAAAAAGTATTCCTTCCTGATGTTGCTGCTTCAACTGATGCCAATGTTACACAGTCCTAATCGTCAAACTGTTTGTCAGTCTGATTACCTCTGTAATGATCCCATCAAGACTTAGCAAAAAGGTGTTCTTGAAAACCTTCTTTGGTTTGTAGAGAGGACACTCTCTTGCTGTGATCATGAGTGACCGGATCCTGCTGTGTAACACATCCTTTTCTCATATGTGTCCTCTCAAGGGGTTGGGGCAAACTGCTATCCAGGATTAGTTTTCCTGCTTCTATCTACAGTGCAGCCCACATGTTAGATTCAGACATGCTATAATGTCCTGCTTCTTGTACTCCATCTTGCAAGCATTTTACAAGCTGTCCTGAACATGGCATCTGCAGATCAGCAGCAGGTGATGATGTTGCAACAATGCTTGTTTTGTTTTGTTTTTTAAATATCATCTTATACATGATAAAATTAATGACAATGTGCTGTCTATTGCATTTAGAGGTAACTTAACCTGAAGTCTATAAAATAACTGACAATACCAACTTCATGGTGTTGCAGTATCTCCAGGATAGCTAGTATGGTTGTAACTCACACTGTTACATTCAGCAAACTGGCGCATTCACTTTGTCTCAGGTACGTGCCTGCATTCTACTGGTATTATTTCAAGCATCATTTCTTTTTTGCATTTGTATAAAATAAGCATTCATAGCTCAGCCATATACGAAATTATATAAATTGTGTAGTAATGAGAACTCATCAGCCATCTGAAAATTTTGGACACTACACAATAACAAGGTACAACCTATGGCTGTAGCAGTGCACATAGATAACTTATGGAAAATTTTCAGAAAACATGGTTTGTGCTGCAGTTGTATCCCCATCATTATAACCCATCTCTGCACACTATTTATATCTATGTTGTGACTTGCAAGCATTTACGTTCTTGTGCTTGTCAGAAATACTGCATCCAGGAGTTGCACTTGTTCAAAGCCTAAGAGCTCTTCATATATGTTTCCGTTATATACATAATGCAAAACAACAGAAAGCTACTCCATTTTTAATGGCCTTTAATTCATCCACTTGAATTGAAAATGCAACGGCTTTAATATCTTCAGTGATCTGCTGCCTCCCTAATCATGTCTTAATATTAATAAGCTGATATTGAATGCTTTGATGAGTATATTTAACGTTTCTTGAAACTGTTAGAATTTTTTTTTTAGCTATTTCATCATGACTTGCAATCAGACAAAGAATTTCCATAAAGATGGCCTGGTTAAAACTCCGCTCATCTTCTGTTTGTACAATACATTCTGTCTTAGCTAAGTGTAGTTTTGATATAGTAAGTATTTTCTATTGCAAGTCTGCAGTAATTTTCACTGAGCTTTGTATGGAATGTCCGATCTTCTCTACTAAGTACCTTGAAATCACAGCGTGCTTTACGGTACACTTAATGGAGTTCAGAGGCATTCTGCATGTTATTGATCCATCTTTTCCAATTGCTTTTTCCAGTTCTGGAAGCTATTTGACAAACATATTGGTACTTTTCTTTGGCTGAGGAAAATTTCAGCATGGAAAGCAATAGCCTGTGTCCTCAGACTGAAGGTACTTAACCAGGTTCATAGGTTCATAGATTAGTACTAGGCTAACTGCCCTTGTGGGCCATTTTAAGCCTAGCCAATTACCCCATGCGAGAATCAAATCCTGTACTTTGTGTTTGTAAGGTAAACACTTTAACCATTATACCAACCTCCCACAAAGCAACAATAGATTAGTACTAGGCTAACTGTCCTCATGGCCCATTTTAAGCCTAGCCAATTAGCCCATGTGAGAATTAAACCATGTATCTTGTGTCTGTAAGGTACACACCTTAGGCATTATGCTGCACTATCTGGATTAAAGGCTCTCTACTTTTTTCCAGCTTATTTTTATGGAAAGTGATATAAGCTTTGTTCATGTAGACATGATCTCTCCATTTTACTTTGGCTTATATCAGATGGGCCAGAAGGTCTTTTCAGTTGTACTTCATCCAATACGTATCTCAGTAACTTCCTGACTTCTCCCAACTTCTTCAAAGTCTGATGTTTTACTGTCAAAAGATGCAATGGCAATGTTATGTTCTCATTCTGGCATAGTAGTTGTGTCATACTTTGTAATGCTGTCTGAAGTACACTCGTCCATTTCTCCATGTAGCACTTGAGAAGCAGTGACTTTCTCTTCCAGTTCCACTTTACTGATGCTTTGTTTTTTGGTGGGGAGTTCATGGATACCCATTTCTGCAATGGTAGCAATTGTGTTTTACATGATTCATTTAAAAACTTGTCTTTAGTGTTTTCTTGAGAAGCAGGCAAGCTGGACTGTCATCTGCTGTTGCCTCACAGTATGCGGTACAGAACTATATTTTACATAACTTTAGATATTACGCCATTTAACTTCATGCAATAACATTCAAAGCAGGGCAGTAGACAACTCATCTGGCACTGGATGCAGATACCCAATAAGTCAAGGACCCAAAAAAGGGCCTTCTTGTGATTTGGGGCACCATGCTGGAGCCTTATGTTGCCTCTGTAATGCCCTCATGATGATGTGAGGAGCAAAAGGAAAACAAAAACATCTTTGATTTGCCACATCAATTAATCTCTTTAACACCCTCAGAGCAATTTAAGGAGCAAAAAAAAGGCTATTCTTGATGCTCATAAACACACGCCCCTAACACCTTGTACCTGGGGGTAGCTGCCCCCTTTACCCCACCCCACAGGTCGGATTCAAAGACTTAAAGGATGAGTTATTGAAGTAACAGAAAAGCCACTACATGTTTTCAGTGTGTGTGTGTATATATATATATATATATATATATATATATATATATATATATATATATATATATATACAATATACATACACTTCCTTTTTAACACAAAATTATTTATGAGCAGTATCAATATGTCAAAAGTAGAGGCTAAACTCAGCAGAGACCCACACTGTGAACACTTCTGTACACACATAAACAAGCCCCCCCCCCCCACACACACACACACACACCCCTACCACAGCCACTACACACACAGAGTTTCTGAAAACTACTCATAGAAGTCTAACATATACTTCAAAAAGCCATAAGCCAAACAAAAAGAGAACCTTGTACATACAGTATATTACATGGATTTCCCAATGACAGAAGTAATTCAAAAATATATAGTCACTCTACCATGGCAGTTGGAAGAAAGCATAACAAAATAACTAGGGTTAAAACTGAATCAGCTGAAATGACATGACTCTTAGTATTCATGAAAACAGATGAGAATTTAAGGTAGTGATGCAGCAGCTGACTTAATATTTCACAACAAATATTAATCCTGCCAACATAAGAATTGCCTTAATGCTTCATTTCATGCAGTTCAGGGCACAAATGTCCCAACATGCTGAGGCTACATTTGTAGACTGGAGTATGAGGCATGGCCTGTGATGGTGTATTCACCCTGCAGCGTAGGGCAACCATGCCTCCTTGGCAAACCCACCTTCTCAGATCATTCCAAGCTTAGCCTCACCAGACCTGTGATGAATAATCCAGCTACATCAAGACAGACCATCTCACATCCCCCACCTGGATACACATGCTCCTCCTTCCTACCAGCACCACCAACCGCCTGAATCACTAATTGGGCTCCTGGGCCATAATCAGGGCATTATCCAGCGATATCACTGGAGCTGGCATATTTTTCTTCCCCTTTGTGTGTGTTGCATACTATGATACATAGTATATAAATATCTTTTGGTCATGTTATGCCTATTTATGTATGTAAATATGCTGTGTAATGCAGTGCCACCTGTACTACATGTGAAGAGTGCTGCTTCAATGTGAGGTCAACAATTCCATCCTCACCAACTGATGGTGCTGAGGTCTATCGCACGAGTGCTTGGTCTTCTTCTTCTCTCTTTTTACTTTGCAATTCCTTTTCCAGGTTACCATGAATGGAGCATTGCATACTGAAAAAATATTGTGGTGAATTTACTGTAGTCATGCTAAATGATCATTCCAATGTGCTGCGACAAAACATTGCTCCCCAAATGCCAACAAAAACATACTCTGATGGTTCTAATGACAGTATTATGTGGATAATTATACTTCTTCTGTGTAACATACTATGGTCAGTATGTTGCCATCATCAAACAGAACTGCAAGGGGAAACTATTATCACCAGTATTAGAAAGACAGATTTATGAGCTCGTACAATATTTTAGGGATACATGGGTGTCTGTATGTCTTTCCAGTCAGCATATGATGTTCCATGGTTAGTACCTTCATCACTGAAGCTATCAGACATTTCTGTTTTGTGATGTGTGCTACTGGTGCCCCTTTGCTGTCTCCACTTTACTCTGTAAAAAATAGGGTTATCCTGTCTTATGTATTGTATGTTCTTATGTAAATATCTGTCATTTATGCATGTCCACAATGCCATGTTTTGTTGCATGCATCTCCCTGTGCGCATAGCATTGTACAACTGTTCTTCTTCTTATTTTTGGACATTAATGCTCTGCTTCATAGAGCCCTCTGTTTGGTGTGTGGTTGTTCTGTCACTATCAGTATTTTGCATGCTATATCTGCTCTTTTGTCTTTTATAGTAAGCATCAAAACTGTTTATCATGTAAGTGTTCCCATAGTACGTGACTTACTATCTCCTTTGTGAAAGCCATGGTGATATGTGTCATAACAAGGCCAAAATATGTATATCCACAACTAGTGGGGGTTGGCTTTATTGGCCTGAAATTGTCCATTAAAATGGCGAAACAAGTCATGGGCATTCAGAATCACCAATTAGCTGAAACACCTGATGTTCATAAGGATCATTTGCATATATCCCATGTTCCACTGATACAAGAGGATTGGGAGGTCACTCAGTGGAAGTTCTAGCTTTGTTGGAGTTTTCATTTTGTTTTTACTGATTGGTTTTTCATTGATCTTCTCACTCATTGTTTTAGTTTGTTGTTTGGGATATTTTTTGCAGTGACCCTAATGATAATGGACATCAGCTGGGTATAACAGCCCTGTGTTTCTAATGGTTAGTCAAACACTCTCTTTGTGCTGTGCTGATGAGGTCATAACAAGGCTGAAATATGCATATCCACAACCAGTGGAGTTTGGCTTTATTGTCCTGAAATTGTTCATTAAAATGATGAAACAAGTCATGGGCATTAAGAATTGCCAATTAGCTGAAACACCTGATGTTCACAAGGATCATTTGCATATATTCCATGTTCCTCTGATACAAGAGGTTTCGGAGGTCATACAGTGGAAGTTCTAGCTTTGGTGGAGTTTGCATTTTGTTTTTACTGATTGTTTTTCAGTGACCTCCTCACTCTTTGTTTTAGTTTGTTGTTTGGGATTCCTATAACCAGAGAAACAAAAACAGTAATTTAAGTGTTTTTCCAGAGGTCCAAGCCCCACTTCCTCCATCTCCATGCTGGATGCTTCCTACGCTATCCAGAATTTTAATTATTCCTGCTCAAATGTTGTCAAAACTTGGAGAAAGTACAGCAGTATGTGTACAGAATCAATTGTCTTCTTTTCCAGTTACTCTGTCAAATTGTGGCTTTGGTGAAAGCCAGTGTTTGGCTTCCAGGCATCAGTGTTATGTGCATTGCTCTCTTTCTCTTTGAAAGTTAGTCAATATCCTGATCAGCTCTAGATTCAGAGAGACTGACAGAAAGCAGTTCTAGCTGTAAGATAACTGCTCTTACCAGAGGCATAGCTATGGTGGGTCTAAATGGTAGCTGCCCTGGGTTTAAGGTGTTGGAGAGTGTTTGGGAGATTGATTGGCAGTGCAGTTCCAGTATTTATTTTTGTACCAACATTTCTGAATGCTGGTATAGAAATGAATACTGCTTTTGCAGTCAGGACTGCAGATAAGTTGCAGCAAGCAGCTTGTTATTGATTTAAAAGTAGAAATATTAGAACTTGGCTTGCTACACAGGACAGGAGACAGATCAGGAACAGACCTTTTTTTTTGCTCTTCACCTTATAGTTTAGGGGTGCCATATTGGAGAATGGTAGCAGGTGCAGCTACAGCTCTGCTTCATCCTGTGATATGGAGAAGATTGCTGCAGTACTGAATGCCAAGAAACAGAGAGCTGTGATGAAAGTGAAAATGTTAGGAATAAGGACAGTGACTAGAGGAGCATTGCAGGAGCTAGTCTTGTGTCAAACATTCATCAGTTTGTTGGTGTGAAACATTTCTGAGAGAAAGACAAAAGAATCAGCCTTTTTGATAATGGTGCAAACATAGGTGTAGCAACAGAAGATGTGGATAAGAGTCCAAGGAAGGATTTGTAAAGGATGGGCAAATGAGTAAAAGATGGCAGCTGAGGTTCAGCATAGACAAACGCAAGGTAATGCACTTGTGTAATGTCAAACCTGATATGATGTACATTGGGGAGAATGAAACTGCTGGCATCATCATCATCATCAACCCACTTTTTCCCCATTTCTGGAGTTGGGCTACTGTTGTCAGCAGTTGCCATCTCTCTCTATTCAGTGCCACCGTCCTGCCTTCTTCAACACTTATGCCTGACTGTCAAAGGTCTTCTCTCACACAATCCATCCACCTCTTTGCTGAATGACCTTGTTTCCTCTTGCCTTGTTCCTGTCTGTCCAAAATATTCCTTACCAGATTGTCTTCTGCTTGTCTGCACATGTGCCCAAACCACCCTAATCTATTCTCTTTGACCTTTCCTGCAATTAGACCTATTTAGGCTTCTACTTTTATGTCCTCATTTCTTTGTCTGTTCCACAGTGTGCATCCTATCACCCATCTCAGGCACTTCACTGCCAGTACCTCTGGCTTTCTCAACTGCTCTGCCTTTACTGCCCAGGTTTTTGTACCACACAGTAGTACTGGTCACATTACTGTTTTGTACATCTTACTTTTCAGCTTCTTTGGCATGCTTTTATCATATACTACACCTGACACTCTACCAGTTGGATGTAGCCCCTCTGATTCTGGCTTTGGCCTCCTCCTTCAAACTTCCCTTCTTCTCACACACCCCTTCTGCATACTTGAAGCTGTTAACTTGTTCAACTATTTTCCCTTCTATCTCAATTCTCATCTTCTGATTGCCACTGTTTGATGCCATTACAACTGTCTTATCTGTACTCAGTTTCATCCCATGTGCCTTCAGTTTTGCATTCCATTTGGCTATCCTTTGCTGAAATACTTGCTCAGAGTCTGCCTGTAATGCCACATCATCTGCATAGAGCAATTTTGTTGCTCTGTCCCCTCTGACCTGTTTGCTAATGTAATCCATCACCAGTATGAACAGCAGTGTGCTCAGAGATGAACATTGATGCACACCGACTCCCACTTGGAACCCCTGTGTGAGACCAACAACTGCTCGTACTTGAGTCATTGGATTCTTGTGCATAGTTTGCACTAATTCTACCAATGTTTTTGGAACTTTGAACCACCACAGGACTGCACAAATCAACTTTCTTGGGACCTTGTCATATGTTTTTTTGCAAAACTAGGAATGCCCAGATGGACTCTTTCCTCATCTCTAACTTCTTCTCAACTACCTGTCTCACTGCAAACACTGGGTCAGTTGTGCTGCATCCTGATCTAAATCTGAACTGCTCATCTCCCATCTTACTTTCTACTACTCTGTGTATTAAATTATCAGTCACCCTCTCCAGAACTTTCATACAATGTGGCAGGAGATTGATACCTCTGCACTGCCCATAGTTGTGAATCCCTTTGTTCTTCTCCAGTCATCTGGGATACAGCTTTCTCTCCACAGTGCTATGAGGAGCTAACAGGAGGCATTTCTCTTCTATCTCACCAAGCATCTTTATCATATCTGTTGTGACCTCATCTGAACCTCCTGCTTCCCTTGATTTTATTTTCCTTAGGGCTATTCTTACTTCTTTTTGGTGGACTCCTCATCTCCTCTCATTGTAACCTGTATCTGGGGAAGTACAACTTCTGTGGGGTTTTATTCATTCAGAAGCTGCTGGAAGCACTCCTTCCATCTGCCTTTGATGTCCTGTGGACTCATGAGCAGATTGTTGCTGGCATCCCTTATGAAGGGTGTTTGACTATCTTCTTTATCTTTCTATCTTTGCCTTGCAATCTGATATAGTTTATTTATGCCATTTACTGTGTCACTTTCCAGAAGCTGGTAGAGTGCCTCTGATGCCTTGTTATTTGCTATTGCAACTCATTTCTTAGTCTGTTTGTTAGCCAACCAGTAATCCTTTCTAGCCTGGTCCATTTTTTCTACACTCTTTTTTCTTTTGAGGACTTCCTGGACTTTAGCATTCCTCCTCCAGCTTTTCTTACGTACCTTATTTCCATAAATGGCTCAAACTCATATCTGTTCTGTAGTCATCATACATGCTGTTTTGAGGTGCTGCTATTCTTCTTCTTCAACTCCAGCTATTTCCTCTTCTTCTTGAGGTGTTAGAGCCCTGCATAATTCCTTGATCTGCTGTACTTTCTCTCCAGTCAACTTCCATGTCTTCAGCCTGGTCCCTGTTGACCTTAGAGCCTTCTCCACCCACTGCTAGCAGCTGATTGTGGTAACCAGTGGTTTATTTTGTGAGCTGACTGTTTCACTGGGGATGATTTTGCAATCGCTGATTCTACCCCATTGCCCCCTCCTTACTAGCAGGAAGTCTACCTTAGTTGTATGTTAACCAGCCTTACATGTGATCTTATGAACTTTCTCTCTGTCTAAACTATCTGTTGGATACTATCAAGCCATTTTCCAGACTAGAATGACTTCTCCTTCTTTACTCCTGTTGCCCCACCAATGTGAACCCATGCAGTCCTCATATCCTGTTCTGTCTGTCCAGATATGTGCATTTAAGTCACCCATTAGCAACACCAATTCATGTTGTCCTCCTTTTTCTAGTAGATCCTGCAACTGTTATCTGAATGCACTCTTTTCCTCACTGTCACAGCCCTGCTCTGGGGCATAGGCTGAGATTATGAATACTGCCCTTTCATTAGGCTGATTGCTATGAGTCTCTCACTAATTGTGAGAACATCCCTCCCAGCCTTCTGAAGTGTCTCCCTCACCACAATTCCTGCACCATTTCTAGCCTATCCACCTCCTGAGTAGTAGACTCTGGATCCCAAACCAAGTGGCTTTGCTGCACTGTCCTTCCATCTTGTCTCATGGCTACTTAGGATGTCCAGCCTCTTCCTTAATATTATGTCATCTGCTTCAAAGCTCTATCCTGCCTGTGAACTTACATTGAGTGTAACAGTTCTGAGTTCATGTTTAGCAGGTTGATTGGTTTTACGTCCAACTTTCCCTCAGCAGAGCTATCCCAGGTAACCCAAGCTGGGCAAATGGACACTAGCCAGCCAGTAGATTATTGAGCCAGGGCTGCTGGGCTTTATGGCAGGCACACACACCGGCCAATAGGGGCACTTACACCCCTCCCATTATTAGCATGGATCCCTGTCGTAGGTCCAAGTAGGCCAGGTCCTCAACCTCTGTATCACCAGCAAATACCCATGCCCATTTGGCAACATTAAACAACATGACCATATCACCTAGAGCCATATGTTAAATTGTTGAGTGGCTAATTCTGCCATGGCACACAGTCTGTGATCCATGTTCTCCTAGCTTGAGGATACTGTGCATCACAATATATGCCCAAAGCGGTTAGTCTATACAGCTCTTCCCCTAATAGGGCACCATGTAAAGTCTGTGCTGCTGCTGCCCACCAGACCTCTCAACCATAACGAATTCCTCGGTAAATACCGGTTTTGAGGGCAAAATATTAGGGTGCCACGAATTCCCGAGTGGCCCCTTTAATTTCCGAATTTCCCAGGGTTTTTTTTTTTTTTAAGTTTTTTTTTTTTTTTAATTTATTCCTGACATCATCGCTGACGTCATCTTCGTGAAGCAGAGAATGCTGAGCCATTGGTTATATTCAATTTAACTTGCTGCAGGCAGGAGAGTGGGATGGTCCTTCTTACCACATGTATTTTCTTTAGCTTGTTGCACTAAAGTCAGACTGGTCTACAACCATGTGCTTCTTCCCCTAGGTAAGGCAAGAAATTTGGGTTTACTTAACTAGGGCTTTACTTAATGTGCAGAGACTTGCATTACAAATTATGTTTGCAAAAGCGATCACAATCGCGTCTTTGTAATGCTTTCTACTGGCTTGGGCTCTGTAGGTGTAAGAAATTTGCCAGAATCATGGTATTCTGGGAGGAAACATGGCAGCAGTAAACTTGCTTTCGTTTTAGTACTTAAAAATGCAGTCGCATAATTTGGTTTGGGTTGTGTGTGTTTGAAAAACTTGCCAGCAGCATAACGAACGATATTCTGTTAAGTAGGAAACGCTTTTGATTTGTACTTTATTTTGTCACTGTCAGTCGGCGGTATTCTGTTGAGCAGTAAACCTGCTTGCTTTTTCACTGCTTTCTCTGGTTTGGGCTCTGTGTATGAGAATTTGAAACTTGCCAGCAGCAACACTGTATTTAAGGAGAAAACGCGGCAGAAGTAAACTTGCTTTTAAACTGAAATCTGTTTTCTGTTAAGGAGAGTCAGAAGTGGGTGTGTGAGAAACCTGCCAGCATAACGGACAATATGCTGTTAAGGAAGAAACACGGTCGGCAGCACAGCAGTAAACTTGATTTTGTTTTGTACTTCTGTCACTGTATTCTGTTGAGCCGTAAACTTGCTTTTGCATCTTTGCATTTCTTTCTCCTGGCTTGGGCTTTGTGTGTGAAAAACTTGCCAGCAACATGGTATTTTATCAAGGAGTAAACGGGACAGCAATAAATTTGCTTTTGAGCTGAAATCTGTTAAGTAGAGAAGTGCGTGTGTGTGTGTGTGTGTGTGTGTGTGTGTGTGTGTGTGTGTGTGTGTGTGTGTGTGTGTGTGTGTGTGTGCGCGTATGAAGTTAAGTTGGAAACAGGGCAGCAGTAAACTTGCTTTTGAACTTAAATTTGTTAATAAGAGAAGTGTGTGTGAGTGAGAAACTTGCCAGCAACACAGTATTCTTGCTTTTGAACTTCTGTTAAGGAGAGATTGGATAAGCAGGCTTGGGCTCCCTCTGTGTGTGTTTGAGAAACTTGAGGAAACACGGCAGCAGCCTGTTAATGAGAGAAGAGGCATGTTAGCAACAGGGTATTCTGTTAAGGAGAAAATACAGCAACAAACATCTGTTAAGGAGGAAATGGCAGCAAACTTGCCTATGTACTTCTAATCTTTGCATTTGGCTAGAGAAGAAGGGTTTTGTCTGTGTGTGACTGCATAAAATGCCCCAGTCAGGTTAACCATAGTTCTCAACTGTCCAGTGTTTTATAGAATGTCTGGAATGTTTGGCTAATACTTTTGGTCTGTTCCTCTTATAAAATTTGTGTTTTGGCAAATGAGAGAACTGAATTCAAATGATTATAGCCATTTAAGTTTCAGTCTTCCTGTCTTTCAGGAAATGCATCACATTTTATTCTAGCAGCTTTTCTAAGATTATACAAGCAGTGTTTAAACTGTCCCTGGTATTGGACCTTTGACCCCCCCCCCCCCAAAAAAATTTTTTTGGCTTTTTCCAGATTTCTTGTGCTGCATAGATCTTTAGGAGGAGAAAGTTTAGTGCTGCTTATAGCAAGTCTGTTTGTGTTAGTAGCGTAACAGGTAGAATACTTACTTTTGTTGCAGAAGTCTGTGAGTTCTACTCCCACAATATGTAGATGGATTGCTGATATTGTACTGTGTTCTACTTTTAAAGGGGGTAGATGCTGCAGTCCTGAAAATGTCCTATTTGGCGGAGATACCTAGTAACTATGAACCTGCTATCAGGTTGCCATCCATTCCCTATTGTAATATTGCTAGCTTTACATTTTTTAATGCAACATAGGCAATTTATTCCTCAAGGGCAATGGCACTTTATTTGTAGAAATATAAAGTTTTGCTAGCAGCAACCTTTTCATTAGTTACATATCTCTTTAATGTGGAATTATTTAGACAACTTTTACTTCTGCAGAGGTGTGCATATTTAGTGATACTGGTGGATTGTAGAGATTTGAGTAGACTTTTATGATAGAAATGTTTTGAATTGGGCAGTTTTGTCATTATTGGTTCATGCATTTTGTTTCGTTGCTTACTGGAAAAATGTTCAAAACCATACTTGCTCTAACAAGTGTGCAATCAGGAAGGTGTATCAAAAGAATACATGTATGTTTTGTGTGCAAGGGGCCTATGATTTGAAAACAGCTGAAAGGTAATCTTTATCCACCACTGGCCAGATGCATTTTCTTTGAATGTGGGTTTCAGTGCTGTTTCAGTGAATGAGTTTCAAGGGCAGAGAAGTTTTAATGCTAAGTCTGTTTTTCATTGTGAGACTGTATTGCTTTATCGGATGCCTATTGGTGTTTCTGCTATAAAATGTAAAATAAGTTTTTTAAATGAAATCCAAATCATTGTAGTAGTAAAGCAGTATACACATTACACAGTGTTTCTGGAAAATGGGGAGAGATAGCTAAGTAATGAGACGATGGAATGGCTGCAGGGGGGAGGGCTGTGTATGGGGGCCCCCCATTTGACCATGATTTTGTGAGGGGTGAAGGGTGGCAAACTCAAACAGCCCCAGATGGCACAAACTCTCTAGCTATGCCACTGATCAGTAGGCCATGGAGTAACTTTTGGAGGTCCTAGCAAACTAGAATATTCTTTTGCTAACAGAATATTGCCTACCATTAAATGCCCTACTTTTTACTACAATACCCACATACTGCAAGTCACTAAAAACAAAATCCTAAGGTTCATCATCTTCTCCCTTCCCAGTGAACAACATTACTGCATATAAAAAAAATGGTTACCATTTACTACAGGGGCTGGGCCCTCTGGAGCCATATTTTGGCTGTCTGTTCTTCAGTTTAAGTTTGAAAGTTGGTATCCCACAATTCCACTGGAGTGGGCAGGGTTATATAATTATGTATGTAGATTTTATGTTAATTAGCGTACAGATTTGTACCTATTTTTCATGGGCCTTGTCCAGATTTTTAATGTTTCCAGGTTGAGAGGTATGCTGCCCACAGCTCGATTCTTGGGTGGGTTTGAGACAAAAACACTCAACATGCTTCTTAGAGGTGGGAGGAACCCCCACAGAGACACAGGGAGAACATAAAAACTCCAAAACAGACATTGGCCAAAGGTCAGGATTGAATTGTGTACCTTTTTATAGGAGGCAGATTCCTTAACCATTATCATAACTGCTAACAGCAGAGCAAGAAATAGATCTGCTTTGTTGATCATGCCTGGACTGGATGAGCAGGAGCAGGGTGGAAGAGCAGTGACAGTAATATACAGATAGTTCCACCCTGCAGCATCCTAGTCAGACTACAACTCGAGTATTGTCTGTACTTCTGGAGACCATACATGAAGAGGGAAATGAGGCTCCTGAGAAAGGTCCAGAGGAAAGCTACCAGAGGGTTGCACGGGATGGAGGATAAAAAATATCACCAATGGCTTAAAGGGACTAGAGCTTACTACAAACCAAGAGACAGGGCAGAACAAGACACAGTAGGGACTAACTACTTCCTGTATCTTTTAAATTACTTTTTCACAAAGAGGGTTTTGAGCTTATAAATTTGTCTTCCAGAACAGGTACTGCAAACGGAATTGCCAGAAGCATTCAAGAGGTATATGGCAGGTGAAGAAAGAGGAAAGGAGAAGGAAGGCATGGAGGAGAGAACAGATGAATGTCATATTCACTTCTCCAACAGGGTATTAATGTACAAGGAGGGCCCTGCAATGAGTGTGTGAGTAAAGGAAATAAATAAATAAATAAAATGTAAAAAGAAAGAAATACAAGGAGCTGCCATTTCACTTTCCTACTCAATATCTGCAGCACTTAAAATGCTGTGTTTAGCAAGTGAGGAACATAAATTAAAGAAACTAATGCAGTAAATTGCATTAGAAGTGTGTGTGTGTGTCTGTGTGTGTGTGTGTGTGTGTGTGTGTGTGTGTGTGTGTGTGTGTGTGTGTGTGTGTGTGTGTGTGTGTGTGTATGTGTGTGTCTGTAGACATTACATAATTACATAATGTATTTATGTATATTTTGGGTGTAAAACATGTCCTCCGACCGCAACTGAATATGCTAGAGCAGTTATGAACCATTGTGGGGAGAAACTATTTTACATCAAAAATATAAAAAATATGTATACTGAAAATAAAATAAATACAAACTAATTTAACAGATAGCCCATTAACTGCAATAATACCCACCAGTTCCATCTCAGTACCGGAAGATTGCCAAATTCCAGTAATAACGGCCACACAGGTACAAAACGCACTCTCTAAAGCCAAGAATACAGCATCCATGGGACCAGATGACATCCCGGGCTGTGTACTACATGAACTACAATATGAACTGGCACCTCACCTAAGTGTCATGTTTAATCATAGCCTCACCTCAGGTTTCGTGCCCACTGAGTGGCGCAGAGCTACAGTTATCCCAATCCACAAGGGGGGAATCCACCTTGGATCCCAGAAACTACCGTCCCATCAGTCTGACAAGCCTTATCTGCAAGGCCATGGAGCGTATTATCATGGAACTTATAAACAAAGACATTGACAACCTTCAAACACTGGACCCCACCCAGTTTGGGTTTGTGAAGGGCCGATCTTGTCTCCTGAACCTAATTGACTTCTTTGAATCAGTCTCCAGAGCCATGGACAAGGGTAAGGTGGTCCACACAGCCTATCTAGACCTTGCCAAGGCCTTTGACACCACCCCCCACTCTGTAATCATAGATAAACTTACTAAGTTGGGCATTAATCCCTATGTCACCCAATGGGTTGCTAAATGGCTTACTGATAGAACCCACACTGTAAAAGTAGCCGACTCCAAATCCAGCTCCAGACAAGTGACAAGTGGAGTACCTCAGGGTTCAGTCCTGGGGCCGCTCTTGTTTGGCATCTACTTCTCTGAAGTACAGGTCAACACTAAGGGACTCTGGCTAACAAAGTTTGCAGATGACTGCAAACTGGGAGCCATTATTGAATCCCCAAATGATGTGGATACTCTACAAAAGGGCCTTACAGAAACAGATGCTTGGTGCCAGAGCCATGGGCTCAAGCTCAATGCCAAGAAATGTATTGTTATCCTCTTTGGGAAAAAACATGTATCCATGAATTACCATATAGGTGGCAGTACACTAAACACAGAAAGTGTGATAAGAGACTTAGGGACACAGGTGGACAGTGGTCTCACCTTCGATAACCACGTCACCACAACAGTCAGGAAATCCTTCTATGTGGCACACCTCATCACGAAGGGCTTTTCATCCAGAAAAAAAGGAGGTCATTGTCCCACTGTACTCATCCCTCATTAGACCCATTATAGAATACAATGCCCCATTTGGTATGTACCTCTCAAGACATCTGCAACAACTGGAAAGGCCTCAGAAATACCTCACTAAAAGAATCACAGGTCTAAAGCAGATGCCCTACGCTGACCGCCTTAAAAACTCCAGCTATACTCTGTCGCATATCGTCTACTCAGAGGCGATCTCTGCTTAACATACAAGGCCATGTCAAACCCAGAGCTGTTAGACATGCTACACTTAAAGAAATCCCAATCCCTCAGAGCTACACGCTCCAGGGATCTAAACCTTGTCATCACAATAAACAAAACATGCTGGAGGGATAGGTTCCTGACCCAGAGACTCCCCAGACTCTGGAATAGATTGCCCATACATGTCAAGCAGAGTGCCTCTTTGGACCTCTTCAAGAGGAACCTTGACGATTGGATGGGAGAAAGGAAATTCACCCCAGGGATCACGTCAGTCGCCCTGCTAGACAGGGGTCCAGGAAAGTAAACAATGTGGGAAGAAATAGCCAGGGAATTGTTATGGCTAGGCTTGTATAGGCCCTAGGGCTGATAGCCTAGTACCAACCTATGAACCTATGAACCTATGAACCAGTGTGGGTGCCATAGGGGAAATAATGAACCTTCCAGGGAAAGAAAGGTCCAACCTCACCCAATAATGCCCACCCTGTCGGGCATTATTGCTTGCTTAAGGTGCTGACTTGGTAAACATATTGTCTTCTGTCATCAAGTAGTTTTTATACATTATGCTCATTTGGTCTAATAATGAACAGACATATCACAGCCTTTTCTAGTATTTTATTTTTCATTTTTTAAGGCATAATGTATAAGAACACAGATATTTTTTTCACTGTATTTCAAAGATTTTTGAGTGTGAATTTCTGTGCTACTTTTGCTTTGACATATATGCATTTTTGTAGAATACATGTGACTAGAGGTTTGCTTTGAAATATTAATTAGTGTCTTTCTACAGTATTTAACTTCCCAAAAGGAGTGGCTATTTTTGATATTCAGTGTTTGTGTGAATGCTGTGCTGAGGCACTACTACTGATTTTATACTCATTTGAATGTTGCACTGATCAGATCTAAAGATTCATCAAACTCAGTCAAAAATTACAAAAAAACTTCATTTTGTACATGTGTCTTGGTAAAGGTGAGAAGCCAATGGTAATGCCAGACTAAAAGAAAAGCAATTGTGATAATTCTAGGCTAACTGAAACAGAAAGTATTCCTTTTTCTTCTCTCATGTTTATCTGCACTGTGGCCTCTCATGGTAAGAATATATAACTATGTTTTTTCTAAATGTCAAAGGACAGATAATTTTTGTGAAATGTGTGAAGATCCAGATGTGCTGACACCTCTTGAGATGAAAGACCAGTGGGATGCAATTGCTAAAAGAACTTAAAGACAAAATAGGGGAGAGAGAAAACTAACATTTACTCAAAAAGATGATTTTCCTGAACTGGGATTCAGGATTCAAGGAAAGCAGACTTTGATGTATTTTGACAAACCTTAGTGACTATTATGCTGGAAGGGGAGCTGGGGATGGTCAGTAAGCAAAGGACTTATAGCATGCCCGTCTCTCAGACCCTACTTTATAGGACTTGAGGGAAGTAACCAAGAAGGTTTCAGATACTCAAGGGCAGAGGGAGTCTATATAATGTGACAATTGATTATTGAAAATACAGTGAGTTCCTGATGGAAGTCTATAGGAAGAAGTAATACAGCACTTCTTAACAGAGCCCATAATATTCCTTTGTAGGCCATGTAAATATCGTGTACTAAAAGACAGCTTATGCAAAATGATCACTGGCTTGGGATTGCAAAGGATATAACAAGGTACTGCAGGACCTGTGAGCGGTGCCAGAAATTTGGCAAGGCTGGAGATAAAGCCAAGACTGCTAAGATACCTTTGCCTGTTACTGATGAGACATTTCAGAGGTAGCTACAAATATTGTGGAACCTCTGTGTTCCCCAAATTCCACAGGTAATAAATATATTCTGCTTGTGGTGGATTATTCCACACTATACAACATCCAACAGCTCAATTTAGGTTTGTTATTATAGATAGGATTATGTTCAAAAATAAGGATAAATCAGGTTGGCATAATATTTTAGACAAAAAGGAGAAAACAATGATTATTTTATTGGGTGCTCTTTTTTCACCAGGGCTTAATGAGCATTTGTAATTTACTAATGGGATTGAATTATTTGGTATTTAAATAGGGGATGGGGATATGGATGCTTAATGCACTGAAGAAGGCTTGGCAGCTGGAACGGGTCTGTATGTAGCTATGTTTCAATAAAATGAATTGCTGACTATATTGTGCTGGCCATTGTTTTTTTTTTTTTCATTTTTGTAATTTTTTTGTTTCCCATTTATTGAGCCAAGTTGTGCTTGCATATGGACAGAGATGAACTTTATTTTACGTGGCTGAAGAATGTATTCCAGAGCAGCTGTATCCTCTGAGAGATGCAGCTCTCCTTTTTAACCATTTTGTTGATGTTGTAGAATAGGATCACAGGATCATAGGAGGTTACTAGGCTAATGACCCCAGGGCCTTTACAAGCCTAGCCAAGTTTTACCCTTATTTCCACGATCAGCACCTATCACCCCTGTCCAAGAGGGACATAGGTGGAACCCCTGGGATGAACCTATGGTTACCCATCCAATCGTCCAGATTGCATTTGAAGAGAGGAGGTGCTCTGCCTGACATGAAGCAGGAGTCTGTTCCAAAGGTATGGTAACCTTTGGGAGACAAATCTATCCCTCCAGCAGGTTCTATTAATGTCACATACCACATTAAGGCCATTAGAGCGAGTAACCCATGTACCATTTGACCTACGGGTATACAGCATTTCCAATAAAGCAGGGTCAAAGATTGCCTTATATGCAAGACAGTGATCACCTTTGAGCAGTCTGTATGAAACAAAATAAAGTGACAGTGATTTCAGACAGTCCTGATAAAACAGATGATGAACACCTTGAATTTACCTTGTGAAGACTCTTTGGGGTCTCTCTAATTGCTCCAGGTGCTTGGAAAGGTACATTCCAAAAGAGGCATTGTACTCAATTATTGACCTAACGAGGGAAGAGTACAGGGAGGTTATAACTTCTTTTTTTTTCTGGAGGCAATGCCCTTACTTATGAGATGAGCAATATAGAATGCCCTTCTTACCACTCTGGAGACATGGTGATCAAAGGTTGCTAAGGGTTGCTAAGGCCTGACTTCCTTACCTGTATCCATCAGGTCTATACTCTCCCTCCCATCTTTCAAAACCACTCTGAAAAAATACCTAGCTAAAAATCTGTCTCTGTTCTTGCTCAAAACCAGGATAAACTATATCCCTAAATTTGAACAAGTACCTTTTCATTCCTTATACCTCCTTTCCCTCCCTTTTTCACTTACTTCCTTACTGCTATCTAATTCTCTTCTCTGATTTCACTCTAAATATACCATAAGCCTGTGTTTTTCCCTCACTTCATATTGCAGTTCCAGTTTGTATTAGACTAACTTTCCTTCAATTTCTCTACAAACTGTCTAAAAATTCTCTAAATATTAAATGTTTGTCATATACCTTGTATCAATGCTTAACCAATGTTTTTATATTATGTCTAATTTGTCATAATTATTTAAACTGCAGATGTTTTTGTTTTATTTTTGTAGATTGTGTAATTATTGTTCTTAAAATGTTTTATAATAATTTGGAGCTTTTCTCCACTGAAAATGGGCTTCTACCCAGTCAGACTTTCCTGGTAATCAAATGTCAATTAGTCAATAAATAAATAAATAAAAGAGGAACTGAAGGACATGTTGGAATTGGAAATAACCCAAAAGTTCAACAGTCACTTGGCCTCATCACTGGTACTGATGCCAAGGAAAGATGACAGCACCCAGTTCCACGTGGACAACATGGAAACTGAACAGTCACATAGAGCCAGATGCTTACCCAATGCCCAGGGCAGATGAAGCCTTAGAGCAGTTAAGTGTGGCTAAATATCTGATTTTGACTAGCTTGACTGAGTGTTACTGGCAGGTACCCTTGACACCTGCATCCAGAGAGAGGTCAGCGTTTGTGACTCTGAGTTGTATGAGTTTACACGTATGCATTTTGGTATGAAGAACACCCCAGCAACTTTCCAAAGCAGGTAGATTCCATCCTAGTGGGAAATTATATCCTTGCTTATCTGGATGATCTATAGCCAGTTGGACAGACCATGTGCAATATTTCAAGGAAGTGTTGGGCAGACTGCTAAGGGCAGGGATGACTACCAAGGTTAAAAAGTGTCAGTTGGGTATAGCAGAGATATCTTGTCTGGGTCACAGAGAAGATGATGGAAAGATTAGGCTATTCGGGCAATACCCAGCCATACTACCAAGAAACAGGTATGGGCATTCTAAAAGACAACAGGGTACTACAGGAAATTTATTTCCCAGTATAGTATAGCAGCTACTCCCCTTTACAGACCTTATCAGGAAAAATAAACCAGATACGGTTGTTTGGGAACCAGCTTGTGAATAGGCATTTAAACCTCAGGGAAGCTCTTAGTGGAGCCCCTTTATTAGCTAATGCTGATTACAGTCATGAATTTATTGTACAAGTAGATGCTTCTATCTGATGTGGGGACTGTGTGGCCAGGTTTCCTCCAAGCAGGGAGAGCATCCTATCATGTACTTGACCTGCAAATTTCGACCCAAGAAGGAGCAGTCATAGAGAAAGAATGTCTCTGCATAAACTACAACCCTGTTTGTATGTCAGAATGTTCACTCTGGTTACAGACCATGACCCTTTAACATGGCTACATAGAGTAACTGGTCAGAATGGGAACATTATTAGAAGGAGTTGAGCTTTGCAGTTGTATAACATGACTATCCAACATCATTGTGGTAGTGCCAATAACTATGCAAATGGGTTATCTCAAAATGGTATAGGATAATGTACCGAGAGACTTTATCCTTGTCTTAAGCTTTGTTTCTTGAAGTATGCCTCCAGAAGGCTTGCATGCTTGCATGAAGTTCCTGGGGGGTGCAGTCTGGTGTAATGCCACGCTAAAAGAAAAGCAATTGTGATAATCCCAACATAACTAAAACAAAATGTATATTTCCCTCTCTTCTCATTCATCTGCAGTGTAAGCTCTCATAGTAGGAGTGCAGAATTATGTTTTTTTTTTATGTACAAGGTCAGGGAATGTCTATGAAATGTGTAAAGCTACAGATGTGCTGGCACCTAAACAAGGCTGAAAGGCCAGTGGGATGTAATTGCTACAAGGACTTTAAAACATACATGGGATTCAAGATTCAAGGAAAACAGATTGCAATGTATTTTTGTCAAACCTTGATGACTGTTATGCTGAGTAAAATAACTACATTTTCAATGTGTTTCCACAGGAACAGATTGATGTCACAAACACTGAGGAACTTGGGGAAATATGCTATATAACTGTATGCTGTAGCAATTGAGGCAATGCTTGTGTTATGTGGAACCATCTAGGAGTACTAGCACATATTTAGGTCAGTATTTCGGTAATAAGCTAACCAGGAAATGTAGATATCTGGAGCTTCATTTTTTCTGTATGCATCCTATCTATGTTTATTGGTTTTTAATTTCCTTTGGTGTGCCAACCTATGTTGTTTTACTCTACTTTTGCATTACTTCCTTTATTATTTAATTAAAATTTATCTATTTACCTTTAAGCTCTTAAGGTTGGTATTTATTATAAAAATATGTATACGCTATTGTTTATTTGACAAAAGTGTAACCATTGTTTACCCTGTTGGTTGGCATGCTGTATGGCACGTCATCCCATGAGATTGCTCAGGCCAACTAACAGAGAAGTGATATTAATTGCTGTAATAGCTGTAATTCATATCTGGCTTTATTTTAGAGCAACTGGTGACTGGAAGTCTTTAACTTTCTTCAGAGTGGCGGCAGTACTACCAGGCAAAGAAGAAAGCTGTGGGAGTTGGAAAGTTCTGATGAACTTCCCTGGGAATTGTGCATGTGTGTGTGTGTGTGTGTGTGTGTGTGTGTGTGTGTGTGTGTGTGTGTGTGTGTGTGTGTGTGTGTGTAAAATAATACTTTGTGGGAAAAGGAGCACTAGAAGGCATTGGTTCACAGTGAAAGTGGTGAGACAGGAGCCTGTGAGTGCTTGGCTAAAGATTCATCTCTGTAAGTGGTCTGCATGTAATCCTATCTAGGTGTGGAAGTTGGAAACTAGAACAGCAGTGTAAATTCCCTTTATGCTCTGGGAGCCAGGTTGTAATATGAAAACTTGTTATTGAAGCAGATTTCTGTGCACGTTCTTGCTTTTACTTCACCTTCTGCACATCATCCTTCACACTTAGTTGACAGTGGTGGGATTCAAACTCCTACTGTTGCCAGTCCAGAATCACAGTTGTTGGCAGTGGTGTCACCCAGTCACACAGAGAGCATTGTCTTTATTTTCTTTTCCAGCACCTGTTACTGATGAGTTTGACAATGCTGACAAATCTGGTTAACTATGACAAATGTAATGGTCACTGTAATGAAGAAATTACCTTTTTTTTCAAGGAGTGACGACCTCGGGGTTGATTATAACATTTATGGAGGAAGGGAATAGTCTCCTGCACATACAGTGTGGGAGACTTCTTCTACAGGAAGCAATACTTTTTTTTACATTTAAGTAGTACATTTTTGACAACTGCGTCTTTTGAAATGTTTGTTTGTTTTCAATGTGTTCTGCACAGCCTGCACTCAATGAAGCTGTGTTCAGAGTGGTGTTCTACTAATAATATCCCACTCCAAGGATTGAACTGTATGTTAAATACTGATTCTTTGATATTTCTGAGTTACCAGTTTTTTCAGTTACCTGTCTGTGCTGATATTTAGTATGATTTTAGAACTTTTGTTGCATGTGTACATACTACTATACTTTACTATTTGTGTCAGGGGCTTTTTTTGCAAACAGCCTGTTCTTCTCCATCATTCAAGTTATATTTTGTGTATAAAGTTACTGCTGCTAGATCCAGTCCTTTAAGTACCTCCAAAAGAAGGAACTTGAGACTCATTAAAAAATGGTATATAATGTGCACCACTGTCAACAACAGAATTCAAGCCAACTTCTTACCTTAGTAACTTAAATGGCTATCATATATAAATAACTCAGAGCCTTTTGATCTTCCAGCATCAGAAGAAAGTTTATAACATGTTGAGCCAATGTCACTGGTCAAAGTACTAAATATGCAGAAACTCTCTCTTGTTATTCTGGCTAAATGTCAGGGCATAATATTATCAGTACCAGACTGGATAATTAATTTCACCTGTCTGCTCTACACTGTATATTACAATGAAGGCGACTAAAGTGGTATCCATTTTCAAAGCAAACTGCATCTTCAGGCATACCGTCAAATGTATATCAGTTTGGTATTTCTTTATTTCAGTTGTATACCTTACTATATAAAATAGATAAGCAGTTCCTAAGTTTTGAAGCAATTATGGTTAACACACAACATGAACACAAGCTGGTATTTCTTTATCTCAACTGTATACCTTACTATATAAAATAGTTAAGCAGTTCCTACGTTTTGAAGTGATTATGGTTAACACACAACACAAACACAAGCTGGTATTTCTTTAATTCAGCTGAATACCTTACTATATAAAGTAGATAAGCAGTTCCTAAGTTTTGAAGCAATTATGGTTAGCACACAACATGAACACAAGCTGGTATTTCTTTATCTCAGCTGTATACCTTACTATATAAAATAGATAAGCAGTTCCTAAGTTTTGAAGCAATTATGGTTAGCACACAACATGAACACAAGCTGGTATTTCTTTATCTCAGCTGTATACCTTACTATATAAAATAGATAAGCAGTTCCTAAGTTTTGAAGCGATTCTGGTTAGCACACAACAAGAACACAACTTGGTATTTCTTTATCTCAGCTGTATACCTTACTATATAAAATAGATAAGTAGTTCCTAAATTTTGAAGCGATTATGGTTAGCACACAACATGAACACAAACTGGTATTCCTTTATCTCAGCTGTATACCTTACTATATAAAATAAATAAGCAGTTCCTAAGTTTTGAGGTGATTATGGTTAGCACACAACATGAACACAAGCTGGTATTTCTTTATTTCAGCTGTATACTTTACTATATAAAATAGATAAGCAGTTCCTATGTTTTGAAGCGATTATGGTTAGCACACAACATGAACACAAGCTGGTATTTCTTTATCTCAGCTGTATACCTTACTATATAAAATAGATAAGCAGTTCCTAAGTTTTGAAGCGATTATGGTTAGCACACAACATGAACACAAGCTGGTATTTCTTTGTCTCAGGTGGATACCTTACTATATAAAATAGATAAGCAGTTCCTAAGTTTTGAAATGATTATGGTTAGCACAGAACATGAACACAAGCTGGTATTTCTTTACTTCAGCTGTATACCTTACTTTATAAAATAGATAAGCAGTTTCTAAGTTTTGAAGTGATTATGGTTAGCACACAACATGAACACAAGCTGACATTTCTTTATTTCAGCTGTATACCTTACTATATAAAATAGATAAGCAGTTCCTAAGTTTTGAAGCGATTATGGTTATCACACAACAAGAACACAAGCTGGTATTTATTTTATTTTATTTAACATTTGTTGACCGGGCTGATCTAACTAGATATATGGCTATTTTCAGTAGAGGCCCGGGGAGAAAAGCTCCAACATAGGCAATAGTATCATAGCATACAGTATATACAATAACAGATGTTATATTACATTCTTTTGGAATAGACAAAACAAAATTGTATAAGAGTTACCTGGAAAAAAACATTGGGTAGCATATAATGAAAAGGTAAAGAATACCAAGAATTGTTATCTTAAATTAGAGGCGTGGTTACAGGCGTACAATCTTATACTTACATACAGTACATATTCAGTAGAGGCCTGGAGAGAAAAGCTCCAATATAGGCAATAGTATCTTAGAATAAGTTATACATAATAGAAGGAAGTTATATTACATTATTTTATATTAGACAATAAGAGGTGAGTTCTTTTAGAGAAGTATGTCATGAAACAGTGCAGAGAGGAAGTCTCTTTAATGCTAGGAAGTGGTTAGAGTTCTAGTTGCAATTGATAGGCATAATAAAACAACAGAGCAGAGAGGTAAAGGGAGTGGGAGATAGGGAAATAGATTTTAGTCAGGGTTAGAGCAGGGACATAGCCAGTGTGTTTTGAGATATTCTTTAAGATATTTTTTGAAGAGTAATGTGGAAGAAAGTGATGATAATTCTTTAGGAAGCTGGTTCCAGGTTTTTCCCACTGTGTTGGAAAATAGTGAGTCCCCAGCCTTGTTGTTAGATTTAGTAGTGGAGACTAGAAGCTTATTAGTGGAGCATAGTGTTACCAGATTATTATATGGGGTAACCATACTAGTGAGGATAAGAGTTTTGTTAGGGTGGTAGAGAATATTTTGGGTAATAGTCAGTTGTTGAGAAAGTAGTTGGTTCTGTAGTTCTAACCATCCTTGTTTTTTAAGGTTGTGACAGTGATGGGTTCTAAAAGGGGAGCCAGTGGCAAATCTGGCAATGTTATTATAGCTGGTTGCAAGTTTGCTAAGGTTGTTTTTAGACAGGTTAGTATAAATGGCAGAGGCATAAAACAGGGTAGAGATAAGCTGGTTTTGGGCAATGGTAGTTCTAGCTAGTGGTGTGAGGAAGGGTTTGATTCTATAAAGGGATCCTAGTTTTCTGTTGACTGATTTTATAGTAGTATTAATATGATATCATAGCTAAGGCTGTGGTCTATTGTAATACCTAAGAGTCGGGTTGTAGTGTCTGGGAATATGGTAGTTCCATTGTTAGAAGTTACTGTGAAGCGACATTGTGGAGACCTTTGGTTAGGAGTAAAGAGCAATAATTTAGTTTTTTGGGGGTTAAGGAGGAGGCAATGTCTCATGAACCAATTTTCAACAGTATGAAATACAGTTTGGGTGAGGGGGGTCTGCAGAGAGGAAACAGAGTTGGCAGAGCATATTAAAGTTGAATCATCCACATATTGTATGCAGGTGGCTTGTGGAATTTTAGAGTTAAGATCATTAAAAGAGATTGAAAACAGAAGAAGGCCTAATATGGAGCCTTGAGGCACTCCAATGTTGACAGGAAGGGGTGTGGATAAATTATTATCCCAGAGAACAGCTTGATGTCTGTTATCTAAGTATGATTTAAACCAAAGTATTGCCTGGGGTCAAGAGATAGGGATTTTAGTATATCAATAAGTAGGTGATGGTTAACCATGTCGAAGGCTTTTGACAGGTCAATAAATAGTGCAGATGAAAGAGAGTTACTATTACGATGTTTGTTAATACAGTCAGAAAAGGATAGTAAGGCAGTGGTTGTACTATGGTTAGGTCTAAATCCATGCTGACAGTTAGCAAGTAAGTTATTAGAGAGAAGGTGGATGAGTAGCTGTCGGTGGATACATTTTTCTATTATTTTTGCTATTGGAGAGAGTAAGGCTATTGGTCGGAAGTTAGAAATCTCTGCAGAGGAACCACCCTTGTGCAGAGGGATGATGTGTGAAACTTTCCAGATGGTGGGGATTGTTCCTTCAATAATTGTTCTATTTATAAGGCTGGATATAGGATAGGCAATGGCTTTAGATGCAATTTGTAGGTATTCACCTGGTAGACAGTCAGCTGAAGGGGTAAAAGGTTTGAGTTTTTGCAGGAGGGAGCAGATGAGGGATGTTGGTACTGATTGCAGATGAAATGAAGGAGCTGAGCTATTTATACTTATTGATAGGTTAGTGCTAGCAGGGGGTAGTGTATTTGCTAGAGTTTGAATAGCTTCAGTGAAGTAGTTGTTGAAGGTGTCAGCAATGTGCTTAGGGTTATCCTGGGTTATACCTGATGGGGTGGGAGTTTTGGAGTGCCCTGGTTGAAGTAGTTTGTTAATGCCTGACCAGAACTTTTGTGGTTTATGTTGGTGGGTTTGTTGTAGGTGAAGGTAGTAGTTTTTCTGTCTAGCAGAATTTCTCTTTTAGTAGTATTTCATAGCTGCTTAAAGTAAAGATGGTCTGCTGGGTTTTTTGAAGCTCTCCATTTGGCCCATATTTTATTACCTAAGAGAATCTTTTGTCTCGTTTCTTTGGTGAGCCATGGAGCAGTTTTGGTTCGTATTCTGGTAGAGCGAGAGGGGGCATGGCAGTCAAGGATGTGTAGGAATTTTGTGTTGACGTAAGATACTGCTTCTGGTAGAGCGAGAGGGGACATGGCAATCACGGATGTGTAGGAATTTTGTGTTGACGTAAGATACTGCTTCTGGTAGAGCGAGAGGGGACATGGCAATCAAGGCTGTGTAGGAATTTTGTACTGAAGTAAGACACTGCTTCTGGTAGAACAAGAGGGGGCATGACAATCAAGGATTTGTAGGAATTTTGTATTGAAGTAAGACACTGCTTCTGGTAGAGCGAGAGGGGGCATGGCAATCAAGGATTTGTAGGAATTTTGTACTGAAGTAAGACACTGCTGGTAGAACGAGAGGGGGCATGGCAATCAAGGATTTGTAGGAATTTTGTACTGAAGTAAGACACTGCTTCTGGTAGAGCGAGAGGGGACATGGCAATCAAGGCTGTGTAGGAATTTTGTATTGAAGTAAGATACTGCTTCTTCTAGCTGAAGATGATGAACTGGTGACCAGTCACATGCATTAAGTTCATTTAGAAAGTTTTCTGGATTAAAGTGTTTTTTTGAGAGTGAGGTTTTGAAAAGATTTGGATTGGGACTATGGAATTTTTGTTTAACTATAAATGTAAGAGAGTGGTCACTAATGTCGTCTGGAAGGGTACCTGGTATATAAGTATCGGGGTGACTATTTATAAGGATCCAGTCTAGGGTGCTTTCTTTATTACTTGGTTTATGGATTCTAGTAGGGGTGGTTATAATTTGGGAAAAGCCATATAGATTGATGTGGGAGGTAGGATCAGGTGAGCTGTAAGTAGCCCAGTCTATATTAAAGTCACCTAGTACTATGGTTTCCTGAGGTAGGTGAGTGGAGAGGCAACTGCGGATATTTTCCAGAGTGTTAATATTATTTCCAGGGGGCAGATAGGAGCAAATTATATAGATAGATTTACGGTTGTTGATATGTAGTTTGACACTAAGGTTTTCCGCGTTGGTATTTGAGGGTAGGTATGCATTAAAGGTTACAGGTTGAAGTTCAGATTTGTAGAGGATGGCTACTCCCCCACCCTTTTTGGTTATCTGATCACATCTCAGAATGTTATATCCAAATGGGGTCATTTCCTGATCGTGAGTAGTAGGCTTTAGCCAAGTTTCTGTAATACAGAGGATGTCAAATGAGTGTATTTCTAAGGGTGCATGAAGGTGGGTTATTTTATTGTTAATACTACGGATGTTAAGATGGACTATCAGGAGGGAGTTAGAGGGTCTTGTTTGGATATGGGTATTGAGAGGTGGGTTCTGTGGTACCTTGGTGAATTTATTTGTAGGGCCAGGGTTTGGATGAATGTCATCATCTAATAGGGGGTGTTGTTGAAGTTTTTGTATAATCCTTGTGATTTTATAATAGTTATTAGTTTTTTTGCCTTGGAAATAGATGATGTGGGTGGATTTATGAAATTTTGGAAGTATGTAGGTGGAAGTAGAGGTTATGTTTATAAGGTTGAGGGTGTTTACTTGAGAAACTGATTGTGTTTGCTGGTGGGTGAGGTTAAGTTTACTAAGTGAAGAATGTTCATAGATGGTTAGAGTGTAGGGAATAGATAGTGAAAGTAGGATAATTGTTGTGAGTAGAAGGTGTGTGTAAGTAGTTTTTAGCATTTGGGCCATGAGGAGGATGTAGATAAGAGATGGAATAGATTGAGGGAGAGAGTATGCTATAAGGTCTAGTATAGGAAGTAGTAGGAGAGAAGGGTAGAACAACAGTGTGAAGTTTATTAAAGATTATAGTTCAGGTGGAGAAGGTAGAGAGAGGTAATATAAGGTATAAAATAGCTTTAAATTGTAGGAGGAAGTAGAGGTGAGGTATCTAATGGGAAGGAGTTAGTGGTTGGTTGATGGGGAAGGGGTGTGGTTTAAGGAATATAAGTTTAGGTGCACTGGGAGTGGGTGGAATTTGGGGGTAGGGTAGGAGAGCGGAGTGAGGCCGCAGGGCGAATGAAGCGGGTTGGAGCAAGTCAAGATAGAGGAGCAGAGAAAAAGTATCAGCAATAGGAATCCAATAAAGAAGGTAAGTGGGTAGGTAATGATTACTATATGGGAACACAGAAACAAGGTTAACAAAGTGAAAAAGAGGGTTTGAGATATAGCAAGGAGGGAGTGGATATATAAAAGAAAAGGGGGTAGGGAATATGTATTTAAAAAAATGGAAAGTATAGCCAGTGTTAGGTACTGAGGCCACTAAAGAACTATTTTCTTTCTAGGTATGTAGTGTTAAGGTTCAGCCACCTAGAGGTAGAAAGTGGTAATAAAGGATAAAGGGTAAAAGTGATATATAGATCTTAGGTGGAACTAAGTGGTTTGAAGGGTTTAGTGATTGGAGGGGGGGGCAGTAGCAAATGGCCCGTGGTAGGCTGCTTTAAAGAGCGCACACCCAGGAGGGCATGCAAGCTCAATAAATGGGTAATAATAGTAGCAATGAGTTCAGAGGTAATTTCTTTGGCTACATACATTCATACACAGTTTGTTATAGGGAGTCCTTGCAGTAGGTTGCTTAGTAGGAGACCAAGGTTAGCAGGAAAATTCTGGGAGTTCTTCTGGGTTTAAGCAATAGATCTTCCTTTTGAATATATAGGCAGGGAGGGAGCACCCGGGGTGGAATAATTCATACACAGTTTGTTATAGGGAGTCCTTGCAGTAGGTTGCTTAGTAGGAGACCAAGGTTAGCAGGCAAATTCTGGGAGTTCTTCGGGGTTTAAGCAGTAGATCTTCCTTTTGAATATATAGGCAGGGAGGGAGCACCCGGGGTGGAATAATTCATACACAGTTTGTTATAGGGAGTCCTTGCAGTAGGTTGCTTGGTAGGAGACCAAGGCTAGCAGGCAAATTCTTGGAGTTCTTCTGGGTATAAACAGTAGATCTTCCTTTTGAATATATAGGAAGGGGGGGAGCACTCGGGGTGGAATAATTCATACACAGTCTGTTATAGGGAGTCCTTGCAGTAGGTTGCTTAGTAGGAGACCAAGGCTAGCAGGCAAATTCTGAAAGTTCTTCTGGGTTTAAACAGTAGATCTTCCTTTTGAATATATAGGCAGGGAGGGAGCACCCGGGGTGGAATAATTCATACACAGTCTGTTACAGAGAGTCCTTGCAGTAGGTTGCTTAGTAGGAGACCAAGGCTAGCAGGCAAATTCTGGGAGTTCTTCTGGTTTTAAGCAGTAGATCTTCCTTTTGAATATATAGGCAGGGAGGGAGCACCCGGGGTGGAATACAGAATGGTGAGCCTGAGCAGCCTGACCACAGGACCGGGGAGATGTTGAATGCTGTTGGCATATTTTAAAAATTTCAGCTGCATACCTTACTATATAAAATAGATAAGCAGTTCCTAAGTTTTGAAGCGATTATGGTTAGAACACAACAAGAACACAAGCTGGTATTTCTTTATTTCAGCTGTATACCTTACTATATAAAATAGATAAGCAGTTCCTATGTTTTGAAGTGATTATGGTTAGCACACAACATGAACACAAGCTGGTATTTCTTTATCTCAGCTGTATACCTTACTATATAAAATAGATAAGCAGTTCCTAAGTTTTGAAGTGATTATGGTTAGCACACAACATGAACACAAGCTGGTATTTCTTTATTTCAGCTATATACCTTACTATATAAAATAGATAAGCAGTTCCTAAGTTTTGAAGTGATTATGGTTAGCACACAACATGAACACAAGCTGGTATTTCTTTATTTCAGCTGTATACCTTACTATATAAAATAGATAAGCAGTTCCTAAGTTTTGAAGTGATTACGGTTAGCACACAACATGAACACAAGCTGGTATTTCTTTTCTTAGCTGTATACCTTACTATATAAAATAGATAAGCAGTTCCTAAGTTTTGAAGTGATTATGGTTAGCACACAACATGAACACAAGCTGGTATTTCTTCATTTCAGCTGAATACCTTACTATATAAAATAGATAAGCAGTTCTTAAGTTTTGAAGTGATTATGGTTAGCACTCAACATGAACACAAGCTGGTATTTCTTTATCTTAGCTGTATACTTTACTATTTAAAATAGATAAGCAGTTCCTAAGTTTTGAAGTGATTATGGTTAGCACACAACATGAACACAAGCTGGTATTTCTTTATTTCAGTGGTACATCTTACTATATAAAATAGATAAGCAGTTCCTAAGTTTTGAAGCAATTATGGTTAGCACACAACATGAACAATAGCTGGTATTTCTTTATTTCAGCTGCATACCTTACTATATAAAACAGATAAGCAGTTCCTAAGTTTTGAAGTGATTATGGTTAGCACACAACATGAACACAAACTGGTATTTCTTTTTCTCAGCTGTATACCTTACTATATAAAATAGATAAGCAGTTCCTAAGTTTTGAAGTGATTATGGTTAGCACACAACATGAACACAAGCTGGTATTTCTTTATTTCAGCTGTATACCTTACTATATAAAATAGATATGCAGTTCCTAAGTTTTGAAGCAATTATGGTTAGCAATCAACCTAAACACAAGCTGGTATTTCTTTATTTCAGCTGTATACCTTGCTATATAAAATAGATAAGCAGTTCCTAAGTTTTGAAGTGATTATGGTTAGCACACAACATGAACACAAGCTGGTATTTCTTTATTTCAGCTGTATACCTTACTATATAAAATAGATATGCAGTTCCTAAGTTTTGAAGCAATTATGGTTAGCAATCAACCTAAACACAAGCTGGTATTTCTTTATCTCAGCTGTATACCTTATTATATAAAATAGATAAGAAGTTCCTAAGTTATGAAGTGATTATGGTTAGCACACAACATGAATACAGGCTGGTATTTCTTTATTTCAGCTGAATACCTTACTATATAAAATAGATAAGCAGTTACTAAGTTTTTAAGCGATTATGGTTAGTACGCAACATGAACACAAGTACTACAAGCTCTTCTTCCTCTTCCTTCTTTCTTGACTTTCCTATATTCCAATTTATTTTCCATGTCAATGAAAACTGCAAATAAAACATAGCTGGGAGTCACTGAGAGCTATTCTTAGAGTGTCACTAAGTCATACTTGTACATGCATTTATAAACTTCAAGAAGCTTAGCTAGGGTGGGGTAAAGGGGGCAGCCGCAGGTGTTAGAGGGCACAACTGGCAGATTGTATTTATTTATTTATTTATTTACGGGGAAAGTTCACTGGGACTAAAACAGCCCATTTTCAGCGGAGGCCCGTGGAGAAAAGCTCCAATGAGATACAAAAAATATATAAACATGAATTAGTACAGAAGCAGAAACAGTGTTACAGAAAGTAAATATAGTAACATATATGGAATATATACATAAAAGCAGGAATCTAGTTTGTTTGATTACAGTAATATATACAGAAAATATACATGAAAGCAGAATTCAATGAATTCAATCAGAGTGGTATAAACAGAGATATATTAATCAATATTATTGTACCAGTATCAACAAGTGAAGGTAAAAATAAATATGGAGAAAGTATCATCAGTCACTAGTAGCAGAAGACATAGGAGTCTAGTAATCATATAAGGAGAGTGAAGAGGTTAGGTTATAGAGCAGGAGCATAGCCAGGAAGAGTTGAGATGATTTTTCAGTATTTGTTTGAAGGTGGTGGTGGTTCTTTTTAATTTTTTATGTCTCATGTTAGTGTTAGTGTTGGACAGTAGAACGTGACAGGAATAAGACCTGGTGCTCCTCCTTGGAGTGCCAGAGCGCAGGTTTTTTTTGCCCATGTAGACTGTGGTGGTGTTAGTACCTGGCCAGCTACAGCCTTGCTTGCTTACATGCTACAAGCTCACTACTACTGATCAATGAATGTCTAGTTGCAATAGTGAAAACAGCTCTCTCCCCACGAGCACTGTCATGTCTGTGAGTAGACGTCTTGGTTAGTTAATGCTTGGACTGCATAATTCCTGCTTTTTGATCGATAATTACCTTTGAGCTGTATCATGCCTTTTGGCATCTCCATGGTAGTCCTTGTAAGATCAAGTAAAGCATGTTCTTGAATCCCAGGGATTATTTCCCTCATGTAAAAATCCACTTTATTTCTTGACTGGAATTTAATAGCAAGTCAGAGAATGGTTTGCGTGTTTGTGTTTGTGCAAGTGTGTGAGTGAGTGTATGTGTGCACATGTTGCTGATGGAGTGAGTCAGAGTTCAATATATTTGAAGAGACCCTCTCACTCTACCAGATGCATTTCCTTGATTTTTCTTTTTCTGATATAATTATGCTACATTCATTTTTCCTATTTTTGTATCAAGTTGTTTAATCTCAGTTACAAGGTAGTAACTTTACTGAAGAATAATGTTACTTAATGTTACTATGCAGTGACACTGTAATTTAATGCTAGTCTGTTTCTGTAGTAACTGAAGCCAGACATTACCAGGCTAGCAATTTATTTACTGCAGTGTTTCAATTATTATCTGTTTCATGGACACTGCTAAATGCACATTTCTAAGTCGTGAATTTCATGCCTGATCTTGTAGTAATTTTCCTTCTGGCTTCTGAAATTACCTTTTATTTGAAGTTAATGGGTGAACCTGCCAGAGTTTTAATTACATTATTTGTACTTATACACACACACCCACACATGCATGCATGTACACACACACTTTTTTAAGTTTACAAGGAAACAACATGAGTATAAAACATTCTCGCTTCTTGTGTTCCTTATGCTGACTCTGACTCGGTTTCCACCAAATCACTGAGATGGTCATCTTATTATACAGGTCAAGTTTACTAACATTTAGCTAAAATATGTCTCCAAGAGCTCCTCTGCATGTTAAAATGAAAGCAAAAAAATGTATGAATAATGTATTAAAAGTATTAGAAGTTTTAAAACAGCAAATGAAGGTTGAAATAATGATATTCTCCACTTGGTCTCCTTTTAGTTAAGTTTATCCTTGTTTTAAATCATTTACTACTATCTGGGGTAACTAATAGTAGGGATGATTCATCAGTCTAGTTAAAAAAAAGAGCGAATCTATAGCAAGTGTTCCACTGCGGAGTGCCTGTTAACACTCTGATATTGGCTATACATGCAAATAATTCCTAAATTAACTAGATTAAAGATAGATGTAGCTACAGTTATAGATATAGATATACATAGATTGATATGAGAGTTTATATCAGTGTCATAAAAGTTGAACCTAAACCATTGAAAATAACCTTTTGGCTTCCAGATCCATAAAATGGTAATTAAAACAGTAATTTTAAAACAGAAAATAGTCTCCCTGCACTTCTTGTGACCCTGCGACTCACTTGCACAACAGTGGGGGCAAGAAGAAACTTACTTAACCCCTCTCTTCACAGAGCTCACTGTAACATTACATACAGGAAATCACAGAAAATGACAGTTTTAATGAAATAATGAAGTTGATGGAATGAATGGAACAATATTTAATACACACAGACACACCTGCACGTACATACATACAAATATATGGATCTAGTATCATTCTTCAAATTGATGTTAAGTTGACATGTGATATCTAACATCCAAACACACAGGTCAACATGCTTCTGCATGTGTTGAGGTTACTTCTTGGAATATGCAGAGTTAAAAAAAATAGTGTTCTTTACATGGACAAGCTCCCCTGGAACACCACAGCCTGCTAATTACATATATTAACTCCAAGGTTACATAATCCCCGGAAAAAGGGCATACTCCCCAACCATGAGAATTTTCCATTATAACACAACTATCAATTATCTGCATTGTTGACCAAAGTGATTCGACCATATGGAGGTCTATTTTACCTACACTTGACAAATAATAAGTAAACTATATATATATATATATATATATATATATATATATATATATATATATATATATATATACATACATACACACACACACACACACACACACACACACACACACACACACACACACAAGGAGACTTAAAGTGAGATAATTTCATTGGCCAGAGAGCTGTTTAGTTAGTTAGTCACTTTTCTTTGAGTCTATAAGTTCTGCTGCTGATTATGCAATGCCTTGCATAGACTGAGGCATTTTGACACTAAATTTACCCTATAAAACTTTACCTCTTACTTTACCCAATACAAAGTTATGCAAAGGACAACTTGTTTCATGCTAATAAGCACTGCTGCACAAGCTGAATTATACATAGCCTAGCTGTAATTTCTATCCTCACATCACCCAAGATAGCCTGCTATACCACTCTTTTGTAGTTTTTCTAAAAAAGACCTGACACCATAGATGGACACTTTCCTAACTTCTCCACTGCCAGCTTGGTAGATATGGGCATCCTGACACAATGAAGGAATTGTTTCTTGTTCACTGACAACCAACTATTCCTCAGATACAATATGTGAGAGAAAATGTTACACAATGCCACTGGAGGTAAGACTCACACAAAAGCAGTCAAAATAACAACCAGGTTGTCAGTAACATAAATATTACACCCATCTTATATAATACTGACCCATCACATAGACCACCATATGCTTTGGCACTTAGAAGCAAATTTCCTAAACCCCAAAGACCTCCTAGACATTCATCTAACAAAAATAATTCTCAGCAACTCCAAAAGAACTCCACCAAATTATCACCCAACACAACGCAACACATACAGCAACACCCTTTAGAGTCTTACCTACAAAGCACATAAGGCAAGCCAACACACTACCCAATATTTTAATCACAGGAGACTCCTTGTAAGACTTGCAGATCCTACTCATCAGGCTAAAGAAGGTGAACATTATGGTCAGTTGTCTGTCAGGAGCCAGGATCCTCCAAATCAACCATGCACCAGTGTCATTAAATGGCAAATACCAGTAAGACTCAAACAGTCCATGTGTGTGTGTAAATCACCAGAGATGTACCTCCATGGACTATATGAAAAAAAAACATTATAGAGCTCTTGGACTATGTGCCCCAGGCTGGTATGTACCTAGCACTGAGCAGCATTCTATCTTCACCATGGATGATGACACAATATGAACAAAACATGATTGACTTCAATAATTGGCTTTGTTTCTGGTGTCATTCCATAGGGGTACAATATTTTTCATCATGGGAAGATATGGTCAACATACAATGTTGCTTTGCCAAGGATGGCCTGTACCTGCCTATTTTAAGCTTTCAAATACTGGCTAAAATACTATCCTCCCCCATAGTGCCTTTTTTAGGCAGTGCCAAACTGACAATCTTTCCAACACAGCAAAACCAACCCAAGGGCATCTAAAGGTGCTGCTGCTCAATGCCAGGACTCTAACAAAAAAACTCCACTTCCTCCAGGATCTCCTCACCCTGGAAAATATGGACAACAGTGCAGCTGAAACATGGTTTAAAGCCTTGGAGTGCATCCTGATAGTGTAGGGCTGCAATGCTTTCCACGCATTTAGGCCAGCTACTGAACAGGCAGAGATCAAAGGTAGATTTATCTCAGTCTATATCAGCAACAAACTCACCTCAAGACTAGTCAGACAGGACAATGTGCTTCAGCTTCCCCATGTCCAGATTTCCATAGGTGTAAAATACCATATCATATCCTAGCAAACTATAGGTCACCCTCTATGATAATATACCAGGATACCTCCTAGACTGAAAAATAATCTATCAGGACTACTGAAGTCACTGTTTAACCATAGCCTCCAGAAGGGCTTTATAGCACACAAATGGAAAACTGCAACAGTCAGCCCTCTGCACTAGAGTGAGCCTTCAATGGACCCTGGCAACTATAAACCCATAAGTCTGACTAGTCTCACATACAAAGCCATGGAAGGAATTATTATGTAAATGATTACTAAGGACATAGAAAACCTGGATACAACCCAGTTTGCTTTCATCAAGTGCAGATCATGCCTACTCATCCTGGTAGACTTCTTTGGGAAGGTCAATAAAGCAATGGATGAAAGCAAAATGGTGTGGACTGCCTACCTTGACCTGGCTGAAGCATTTGGTACAATACCTCAGTCAGGCATTGTAAACAGGCTCACAGATATAGGCATAAACCCTTATGTTACACACTGGATAGCCAGGTGGCTGCCAGTTAGGACCCACAATGTTAGGATAGGGGATACCACCTTGACAAAGAGTCTGGTCACTTGACTGCATGTAATTAACACATCCATGAATCAGAGTATAAATGACTGAAGAATGATAGTCGCATTAGTATACTTAAGGAATAAAAGACAAATTTGCATTGCAAACTGAATGAATGATATGATATTATCGTTGAACTAACAGCTAAGTATAAAAATCTGAAGGCTGAAAATAAAATTTAAAGTGAATCTTTGGATGACACAAACAGCAATTTAAAACAATGCCTATCAAAGTTTGTTTCTCATGCTGAGCTTATGCAAGAAAGTCATACTACTGTATCAGTTCTGCAAAATAGAAGTTATTCCCTCAAGCAGAAGACGGCACTCACACTAATATGAAGCTGGGAGATATGACCAATACAGAAAATGGTAGAAACACTAAGAATCTGCAAGACATGAAACAGAACTGTACTGAAGGGCATACTGAAATCATAGGCAACGTAGTTGCAAAGGCTGAAGAAACAGAAACAAGCCCAAATCAAATTGGGAGAATAGATATGCCTCAAATATGCTTTGTGTTAAACATAATGTAGTCATGGGGTCTAAATAAAAGAAAAAAATAAAATTTGTGTCTGGTATAAAATAAAACTCAGCAAACAAGCCATTGGCTAAAATATAGACTAAAATACAGCTTGCAAGGTAAGAGGACAGTAGAGTAAGTATCCCCATGTTAAAGAAACTGACAATACTTTAAAAGCTAAGCTATTTGGTGCTGGACAAGTGGCACTACAAATGGAACTTCCACACCATGGGTTAACTTAGTGAAATGTTATTTATGGCATTCAACCATTATGACAACATGGAATATGACGATATAAACAGGATAAGTTCCAATAAAATGAAGCTTGGCACTGACAACAGCTAAGACTTGTCACAGTGGACATATGTCATATTAACTGGACCAAATACACTACTGTGAAGCTGCTGATAATGGACATACACCAGAAATGTACTGCTTTGACCAGCCTGATATCCCCAAGAGACAGAACTAGTGGGGATAGGACTGTGGCCAGGAGTACCTGCTATGCTATACCTGCCATCAGTCTGGAAATAATGTTAGATGAAACAAAAAAAATAGACATGTGGGCCAGCAGACGTGGTATCTAAGTCTGACTTGACAATGATTTTCATCTCCACAAGTCTGAGCTGGGGGAGTTATATGGTATACAGCCCCATTTATGACTGCTGTGGGGGGTGTGGAGCCACAGACTTGTGGCATTCAAGGAGGAGGAGCCACACCTGCCCTGCATGGTGAAAGACACACCCCTTTTTTATAAACAGGAGGGCCAGAATCAGAGTAAGAGCAATGTTTACCTCTTGAATAGGAAAGGTATCTGGGCTTACAACCGAGACTAGGTGAGTTCACTGTGACAAAGGAAAACTGGAGTACCTGAAAGAAACCTAAAGAATTACATAAACAAAGGAAGACGATTATCAAGAGAGAGAGAGACAGAGAGAGAAAGTGTGAAAGAAAATCCTGTATGGGTGGACTCTATGGACTGGATTATTGGAGAACCTTGAACTACAAATTCCTATGAAACTTTTAAAACCAAAACAGTTTGAAAATGTGCTTACTTATGAGTTCCAGGAAGAGGATTCACTGGAAATAAAACTGCACATATTTTATAGAATAGTGTCTCCAACATGCATGTTCATATGTTCCAATATGTATTTCAATATAATGGGTGTTAAGAAAATTAGAAATGTGTTGCTTTTCTTGAAAAACTGCTGACTACTGTTTTCAATGTTATGTGTTTTCGAATGGGCATTCATACTTCAAGAAATATGACTTAAAACCTTTGGTAACATTTGTGATAGAATGTCTATACCAGCCTTTATGGTAGAGCACAGATAGCATGTCTATACCAGCCATTATGGTAGTGCACAGATAGAATGTCTATACCAGCCACTATGGTAGACCACAGATAGAATGTCTATAGCAGCCATTATGGCAGTGCATGGAGAGAATGTCTATACCAGCCATTATGGTAGTGGACAGATAGAATGTCTATACCAGCCATTACGGTAGTGCACAGATAGCATGTCTATACCAGTCATTATGGTAGAGCACATTACAGCTGGATCTAAGTAGAAACACCTGCTGTAATGATCTTGAAATAGAGAGCTTTAGCTGAGAAAGACAGAGATATTGCCTCTCAGTGGAGAGGAAGTATTTTGTGAAAAGGATGACTGCCTCTCTAGCAAAGGAAGAACTTTAAAAGGGCATCAAGAGTCTTGGTAGGTACTAGCCAGTTGATTTATGGAGGATGACTAAGAAGTAACAAGAAAGATACTGGAAGACCCAAGTGAAGACTGACTTGGACTCTACCAGCATCTGCTTTAAAGTTTTGCTAGAGGTGATGATCTGAATTAACCATATATCTTTTTATTTTCTTGCTCTCTAGTGAAGTTTTGGTTTTGTTTATTTGTTTGTTACTGTATAAAAGTGCAGGGAACTTATAAAATCTGCCTCCAGTGTCTTTTATCCACCATACTGGCAGTTTTGCCATGTGGGCAAAATTTGGTCATTCTGCCAAATTGCAGTATTTCATTTGTGCTTTGCAGCCAGCAGTGCACCTAAATTTGATTCATTTCCGTGAAAGAGAAGTGAGGAAAATGTGTTTTCCCAGTTAAAAAGAGAGAGAGAGATACTTGTTTCCCTCTCTGCAAAACCACTAATTTCTGTCCAAAGGATTAGCCCTCCCAGTGTAATATTCTGAAGAATTCTTTTATCAAGTTAAGACAAAAGTGCTTAATAAATATTTCATTTGGAGATCGACAAGTGATCTGTGGCTTTTGGTTGACATTTATTACTAGTGGAGGGCTAATCAGTACTTTCTTGAGGTTCCTTTGAACATCAACAAGTGTTTTGTGGTTTTTGTTTACTACCTCACAGCAAGAAGTTCTCCCGTTCGATTCTCAGTTTGGCCTGGGAGTGCCTTCTGTGTGGAGTCTGCATGTCCTCCCCATGGTTGGGTAGCGTTCGAAAGACATGCATGTGTAAATGGGCGTGCCTTCGTTGAAGGTTGGGCGTCGAGCTGGCACCTCGGCATTTCGTAAAAATCTACAGCCAATCATTAGCGGACCGAACTTCCGCTGTGGTGACCCCTTACCCTGAAAAGCCGAAAGACAAACAACTCTCAATAGATATGTTTTCTCCACCACAGAATCTCCCTTTTCACAAAGTCCAAAACTGTGATCTGGAATGTCAGGGGATGTGGATGGTGTGACAGCACAGACTGAAGGTACGAATGGATTTTTCTTATGTTTAGTCTTACTAAATCCTGAGATATTCCCTTGGCAAGGCCATAGTCTGAGTGGAAAAACTCAAGAATAGATCTAGATACAGATCTATTTTTCCTGTGGAAGAAAAGCTGTTAGAACTGAACCATCTAAGAGAACCCAGGGAAACAATTCTGTGAAAAGGCGTCTACAATACTTTTGTATGTTTTCCTGGAATACCAATCTGTGTAGGAGATCCCTCACCCAGGTGAGAGGTTCTTGACATTTTGAAAAAGACTTTGCGCACATAAGCAAGTCATGTAAATAAGGAAAACTTTCAATACCTTGCAGTAGGCTATCACAACAGCTATACACTTTGTGAATACCCTCAGAGCAATGGATAGACCAAAGGGTAATGCAGAGAACTAATAGTATGATCCATACACAGAAAACCTTAAGAAACACTTGAAATCTCAATCTATAGGAATTTGAAGATATGCATCTTTTAAATTCAGTATCACAAGAAAACTCAAAATGGGGAATAAGCAGTAATGAGTTGTATAGGAATAACATTTTGAACTTGGGTGCTATCACAAACAGGTTTGAACTGGGTTCCAAGAATTTTCTTTCTCTGGCTCCAGTATATTAAAACCCTTCTCTCAGATGAGGAAGAGGGACCACTTCTATCGCCATCTGAGAAAGCAGATGCTAAAGGACAGGTGGGAAAAGAGACAACTGGTTTGGTAAATGAGGGGGAATACCTCAAAAAGGAGGGAGAGACTCTGTTACATTGGTAGAGCACTTTCAAAACCCATCTGCCTGGAACCAGGGGCGGCCCGTGCTATTGGACTGCCGGACTGCAGCCCCCTCAACTTCAAACTAACAAAATAAAACAAAAAAAAAAGAAAAAAATATTTTAAAAATTTCACGGACTTCGCGCATGCGCACTAGTCCAGACTACTGCTGAGACAGTCTGGAGCATGGAGCATGCGCAGATTGTCTCAGCAGCAGTCCTGATTGAGACACGTGAACAGGAGCCCTCCCACAAGTCTATGCAGTTTTAAACTGCATAGACTGCCTGGGAACTCGCTGGGGAAACGCATCGGGTTCGGACTGCAAGGTCGAGGTCGGCAGTCAGGAGAAGGATCTCGGGTCTGGATTGGAGCTTGCTGCAGGGGAAGATCTTGCGATGGGCAAGGTTAGGATTTGCGCGGGTTTTTCAGCTGCACTCGTCGGGGGTTTTGTGACCTGGATCTAATGGTGGTTTTGCGGACAGGGATGTACTACAGTCGTCGGGGGTTTTGGATCTAATGGTGGTTTTACTACAGAACCAGGTAAGTGTGTGTGTGGTTTTACTACAGAACCAGGTAAGTGTGTGTGTGGCGACCAGGTAAGTGTGTGAGGTGACCAGGTAAGTGTGTGTGTGTGTGTGTGTGTGTGTGTGTGTGTGTGTGGCGACCAAGTAAGTGTGTGAGGTGACCAGGTAAGTGTGTGTGTGTGTGTGTGTGTGTGTGTGTAAATGCCCCTGGTGCAATATACTGGTGGTTAGGCTCATGGTGGTGTGGTAGGGAATACCTCAGGCTTGAACCCTGTACCTTGTATGCAGGTGTTAAAGACTTGAATTCCCTACCCACCACCATTTGTAAAAAAATTGCATATTTTTGCCTCATATTTGATCTGATCTGTTCCTCATAATATCTGTGGTTTATAAATGTTGCAATGCTTGATATTTGATGGTGCAGTGGTAGCAATGTTGCCTCACAGCTGCAGGTTCTCAGGTTTGCTTCTTGGCTGGGGTGCCTTCTTTGTGGGGGGGGGGTCTGTATCTTCTCCCTGTGTTTATGTGGGTTTGCTTTTATGTCCTCCCATGTTACAAAGACATGTCTGCATTATTTCTTCCTGGGCCTCTGCTGAGAATTGTTTTTTTTTTATTCCAAGTCAGACTGTCCTGATTAACAAATGTTAAATAAAATTGACAGGCATTTGAATTTCAGACTTCAGGTTTCTGAATGTTTAGTTCCTTACATATTTGATGGTGCAGTGGCAGTATTGTTGCCTCACAGCTATGGGTTTTCTGGTTTGATTCTTGGCTGGGGTGCCTTCTGTGTGGAGTCTGCATCTTATCCCTGTGTTTGTGTGGATTTGCTCTGGTGTCCTGTCATTTTACAAAGATATGTGTCTACAGTATTTCTCCCTGGGCCTCTGCTGAAAATTGTTTTTGTTCCGTCAGAAGTAAAATTGACAGGCATTTGAATTTCAGACTTCATATTCTTCAGAAAATACATAGTAAAACAATGTTTTATTCTAGCAATAAATATATAGTAATGCAACCTTTTATTATATCAATTTTTTAAGTTTATAAGATGGCTATTTGAAATTTGTCCTTATTTTTGGGACTGTAATACCCTGTTAGTGGCTTTGTCCAGGTTTTTTGTGCTAAGGTTGACAGCTATGGCAAGAACTGAATTCACTGAATATGTTTGAGGGCTGTATTCCCTCATTACTGGGTTTGTCCAGGTGTTTTGTGCTAAGAGGTTGACAGCTATGGTGAGAACTGAATTCATTAAATGATAGCCATTTAAGTTTCAGTCTTCCTCTCTTTCACAAAGCAGCTGATTTGGCGTAGTGGTATGTTGCTCTTGACTGTTTTGCACAGGGACCTTGGCAGTAAAATGTATGGTGGTAACACAGCATTTTTGTTTCACAAAGCAGGTGATTTGGCATAGTGGTATGGTGTTCTGACTCTTTTGCACAGGGACCTTGGCAGTAAAATGTATGGTGGTAGCACAGCATTTTATTCTAGCAGTTTTCCAAGATTATACAAGCAATGTTTAATGTGTCCCTGGTTTTTGCCCTTTTGACCGACCCCAATAAATTTGGCTTTTTCCAGACTTCTTGTGCTGCGAAGTTGAGGTGCAGTTGAGTATTGAGTAGATTTTACAAGGAGCTGAGAGCTGCAGGGGAAGAGAAGTTTAGTGCTGATTATGCTAAGTCAGCTCACATTGCTAATAGCACAAAAGGTTGTGTACTTGCTTTTGATGCAGAAGGTTGTTGGTTCTACTCCCATAAGGGGTGAATGCTGCCGTACTGAAAATTAAGATACTAGCTATGAGCCTGTTATCAGTTTGCCATCCATTTCCTATTGCAATATTACTAGCTTATTTTTAATGTAATTTAGGCGATTTATTCCTCAGGGGCATCAGACACTTTATTTTTCGATGAAACCATGAAATATAAAGGTGATTGCTAGCACCAACCTCTTCATTACAGATTTATTTAACGTGGAATTATTTAGATTACTTTTTTACTACTTCAGAGATTGTGCATATTTACTGATAATGGTGGACTGTAGAATTGTGCATATTTACTGATAATACTGGACTGTAGAAGTTTGAGTAGAATTTTATGATGGAAATGTTCTGAATTGGACAGTTTTGTTTCATTGTTTACTGGAAAAATGTTCAAAGCAATAGGAAGGTGTATCAAAGAGCACATGTATGTTTCATATGCAAGGGGCCTATGATTTGAAAACAGCCCAGAATTAATTTTTATCTGCCATGGGTAAAATGTATTTTCTTTGAATGTGGGTTTTAATGTTGTTTCAATGAATGTGAGTTTCAAGGGCAGAGAAGGTTTAATGCCAAGTTTGTTTAGCAGATGTCTTGGTGTTTGTGCTGTAAAATGCAAAATAAAACTTTCAAATGAAGTTCAAATCATCATAGAAGTAAATCAGTATGCACATTAGTGTTGATGGTAAATGGAGTGAAATAGCAAAGTAATGGATCATTGGAATGGCTGCAGGGAGGCTCCATTCAACCATGGTTTTGTGAGGGGGAAGGGCGGCAAACTTGGACAGCCCCAGCTGAACTATACCTCCCAACTGTCCACATTTTCAAAGAATGAATAGATTTTTTGCTTCTTATTTTTGGTTTGTTCCTCATAAAATATGTGGTTTTCTGGCAAATCATTTAGGAATTAAGTCACTAAATAATGACACACTAGTTTCAGACTTCATAACCTTCAGAAAAATGCATGCTAAAGTAAGACCTGTTCTATCAACTGTCCCAGTTTATAGAAGAGCAATTTTTAGTACTGTTTATATGTTCCCCCAATATATTTGGCCTTGTCCAGATTTATTGCATTAACAGGTTGAGAGGTACATGCAAATAAATTGCTTTATAGAATTAGGCATAGCCAAACCTCTGAACTGTCCCTGATTTTGACTCAAAATGTTACTCTTCCCCTAGTGTTCCCTCCGCAAAATAGCAATTTTGGAAGAAAACATGGAGGGTTTATAATTAAGAAATGACTGTAATAATCAGACATGTAGATTATTTTATTTTGTCAGCTGCTCAAGTTAGCAGTACTAATATTAAGGTGTCCCTTCTTTGACAGGTTCCCAGGTGTATTGTGTTGCTATTTTATATTTTTACATCACATTTTTGGTCCATTTTTCATAAAATTGTGTTTTTTTGGCAAATTAGTGACAAATAATTAAAGACTGAAGTTAGAAAATAATGACAGACATTTGAGTTTCAGATTTCATACCATTCAGAAAATTCATACTAATGCAAGACCTCTATTAGCTTTCTAAGTTTATAAGAGCAATATTTTAAAAATTGTCCTTATTTTTGGGCCTTTGTCCCATTTCTTTGTATGGCTTTGTCCAGATTTCTTGCTCTGAGGTTGAGAGGTATGACAAATGTGTCAGGGCCATCACAAGTCAGCCAGAGACATTTCAAACTGTGACATACTTGTTACACCCCACTCCCCCATGTAGTGACTCTGGATGTGTCGAAGCAAGGCAAGGAGTAGTTATGCAGTGTAAATGTGCAGAGAATCCCACCCATCCAAGGCAGGCACAAGTACTAGAGTGGCTTTTCATCTATCCTTGATTTTTACAGAATGGTCTGGTTTCTGTCATATTTTTTGTACTGTTGATTTATGCTTATTACTCAAAGTGCCTGTTGCTGTGTGTTTAAGTAGCAATACTTTAATGACCATCAGGTAAGCTTGGCTGAGATTGCAAGATGCAAGTAAGCTTTAATAAGCATACTGTTAAAGAATTTCCAACATTGAAAGCCTTTCTGTTGCCATGTAGAGAATACTTAACTAGATAATGTATAAGCCTTGGGTATTGAAATGCATATGCCAGTATTTGTAATAAAGGACAGAATTACATTATTTTAAGAAGCTCGTTACACTTGGAGACTTCCAGTCATCTCTGCAGGCTTTACCCGTAAACCGAATGCCAATCGCGTGGTCCATAACCTGTACAGTAATCCTTTTAAGCAATGTATCTTGAGCTTCTTTATTGTTTGCTTTTCATTTTTTTACTTTGATCATGTTTTCCCCATGAAACAAGTAGATGTCAGGCAGCAGGTCATTTTTTGGATAAGGAACATTTTTACAAGTGGGGGCATCAAAGATTTATACTTTCAGCATGTTACTTGTTACTTGTTACTTTAATAAAGCTGAATATAAATTATAATTAGAACTGCAGTGCAAGAAGTGGTTTGAGTTGAGTGCTGCTTGTTTTTCTTATACTTGATTTTGACTGGCGTTCCATTAATGTATTTAAAAAAAAGTAATTTATTTTTTCATGCCTCACAACCTTTTTTGTTTCCATCTAGATATTAAGCTGTCATGCAGCCAATGCATTGAAATGTTTTTATTCTTCTACACTTCATTTTGTCTTGATTGGACTCTCATGACGACTGTTTGGCACCCAGTGCTGTATATTTAGTTTTTGTGGTTTGCTACTACAGGTGTGTGTGTGTGTGTGTGTGTGTGTGTGTGTGTGTGTGTGTGTGTGTGTGTGTGTGTGGTAGGGAATACCTCAGGCTTGAACCCTGTACCTTGTATGCAGGTGTTAAAGAATTGAATTCCCTACCCACCACCATTTGTAAAAAAAAACAAAACTGCAGATTTTTGCCTCATATTTGATCTGATCTGTTTCTCATAATATCTGTGGTTTGTAAATGTGGCAATGCTTGATATTTGATGGTGCAGTGGTAGCATTGTTGCCTCACAGCTGCAGGTTCTCAGGTTTGCTTCTTGGCTGGGGTGCCTTCTTTGTGGGGTCTTTATCTTCTCCCTGTGTTTGTGTGGGCTTGCTTTTGTGTCCTCCCATGTTACAAAGACATGTCTGCATTATTTCTTCCTGGGCCTCTGCTGAATTTTTTTTTTTGTTCCAAGTCAGACTGTCCTGATTAACAAATGTTAAATAAAATTGACAGGCATTTGAATTTCAGACTTCAGGTTTCTGAATGTTTAAGTCCTTGTATATTTGATGGTGCAGTGGTAGTATTGTTGTTTCACAGCTATAGGTTTTCTGGTTTGATTCTTGGCTGGGGTGCCTTCTGTGTGGAGTCTGCATCTCCTCCCTATGTTTATGTGGATTTGCTCTGGTGCCCTGTCATTTTACAAAGACGTGTCTGCAGTATTTCTCACTGGGTCTCTGCTGAAAATTGTTTTTGTTCCGTCAGAAGTAAAATTGACAGGCATTTGAATTTCAGACTTCATGTTCTTCAGAAAATACATAGTAACACAACCATAACACAACCTTTTATTCTAGCAATCTTCTAAGTTTATAAGATGAATATTTGAAATTTGTCCCTATTTTTGGGACTGTATTCCCCCATTATTGGCTTCGTCCAGATTTTTTGTGCTAAGGTTGACAGCTATGGCAAGAACTGAATTCACTGAATGTTTGAGGGTTGTATTCCCTCATTACTGGGTTTGTCCAGGTGTTTTGTACTAAGAGGTTGACAGCTAAGGTGAGAACTGAATTCACTAAATGATAGCCATTTAAGTTTCAGTCTTCCTCTTTTACAAAGCAGATGATTTGGCGTAGTGGTATGTTGCTCTGACTGTTTTGCACAGGGAGCTTGGCAATAAAATGTATGGTTCTAGCAACTTTCCAAGATTATACAAGCAATGTTTGTGTCCCTGGTTTTTGGGCTTTTGACCCCCTCCAATACATTTTGGCTTTTTCCAGTTTTCTTGTGCTGCGAAGTTGAGTATTGAGTAGATTTTACAAGGAGCTGAGAGCTGCAGGGGAACAGAAGTTTAGTGTTGCTTAAGTGAAGTTGGTTTGCCTTGTTAATAGCACAACAGGTTGTGTACTTGCCTTTGATGCAGAAGGCTATGGGTTCTACTCCCACAAGGGGTGGATGCTGCCTTACTGAGAATGTTCTCCTTGGTGAAAATACTAACTATGAGTCCGTTATCAGTTTGCCATCCATTTCCTCTTGCAATATTACTAGCTTATCATTTTTTTAATGTAATATAGGCAGTTTATTCCTGAGGGGCAACAGACACTTTATTTTTCGATGAAACCATGAAATATAAAGGTGTTTGCTAGCAGCAACCTCTTCATTCATTACAGATTTCTTTAATGTGGAATTATTTAGATGACTTTTACTTCTTCAGAGATAGTGCATATTTACTGATAATGGACTGTAGAATAGTGCATATTTACTGATAATGGTGGACTGTAGAATTGTGCATATTTACTGATAGTGGCAGAATTGTGCATATTTACTGATAGTGGTGGACTGTAGAATTGTGCATATTTACTGATAATGGTGGACTGTGGAAGTCTGAGTAGACTTTTATGATAAATGTTCAAAACTGGGCAGTTTTGTCATTATGGGTGCATGCATTTTCTTTCATTGCTTACTGGAAAAATGTTAAAAACAAATTTAAAACGCCCTCTAACAACTGTAATATATTGTACAAGGAATATAATTTAGTACAATGAGGAAGGTGTATCAAAGAGCACATGTATGTTTCATATGCAAGGGGCCTATGATTTGAAAACAGCCCAAAATTAATCTTTATCTGCCACTGGCAAAATGTATTTTCTTTGAATGTGGGTTTCAATACTGTTTCAATGAATGTGAGTTTCAAGGGCAGAGAAATTTTAATGGTAAGTTTTCATTGTGAGACTGCATTGCTTTGTGTAGTAGATGACTTAGTGTTTGTGCTGTAAAATACAAAATAAAACTTTCAAATGAAGTCCAACTCATCATAGAAGTAAAGCAGTATGCACATTAGTGTTTATGGTAAATGGAGTGAAATAGCCAAGTAATGGTTCATTGGAATGGCTGCAGAGGCTCCATTGAACCATGATTTTGTCAGGGGGGGAAGGGCAGCAAAGTCAGACAGGCCCAGCTGAACTATACCTCCCAACTGTCCAGATTTTCAAAGAATGAATATATTTTTGCTTCTTATTTTTGGTTTGTTCTTCATAAAATTTGTAGTTTTCTGGCAAATCATTTAGAAATTAAGTCACTAAATAATGATACACTGAGTTTCAGACTTCATAACCTTCAGAAAAATGCATGCTAAAGTAAAAACTGTTATTCTATCAACTGTCTCAATTTATACAAGAGCAATTTTTAGTACTGTTTATATGTTCCCCCAATATATTTGGCCTTGTTCAGATTTACTGCATTAACAGGTTGAGCGGTACATGCAAATAAATTGCTTTATAGAATTAGGCATAGCCAACCTCTCAACTGTCCCCAATTTTGGCTCAAAATGTTGCTCTTCCCCCTAATAATCCCTCCACAAAATAGCAATTTTGGAAGAAAACATGGAGGGTTTACAATTAAGAAATAACTGTAATAATCAAAGTTATAGATTACTTGAAATGCATGTAGATTATTTTATTTTGTCAGCTGCTCAAGTTACCAGTACTAATATTAAAGTGTCCCTTCTTTGACAGGTTCCCAGCTGTATTGTGTGGCTATTTTATATTTTTGCATCACATTTGGTCCATTTTTCATAAAATTGTGTTTTTTGGCAAATTAGTGACAAATCACTAAAGACTGAAGTTAGAAAATAATGACAGACATTTGAGTTTCAGATTTTATACCCTTCAGAAAAGTCATACTAATGCAAGACCTATTCTATTATCTTTCTAAGTTTATTAGAGCAATATTTAAAAATTTTCCTTATTTTTGGGCATTTGTCCCACTTCTGTGTTTGGCTTTGTCCAGATTTCTTGCTCTGAGGTTGAGAGGTATGACAAATGTGTCAGGGCCATCAGTCAGCCAGAGACATTTCAAATTGTGACATACTTGTTGCACCCCACTCCACCATGTAGTGACTCTGGATGTGTCCAAGCAAGGCAAGGAGTAGTTATGCAGTGTAAATGTGCAGTGTCCCCCCCCCCCCCCCCATCCAAGGTAGACACAAGTACTACAGTGGCTTTTCATATGTCCTTGATTTTGCAGAAAGGTCTGGTTTCTGTCATATTTTTGTACTGTTGATTTATGCTTATTACTCAAAGTGCCTGTTGCTCTGTGCAATGCTTTAATGACCATAAGGTAAGCTTGTCTGAGATCATAAGATGCAAGTAAGCTTTAATAAGCATACTGTTAAAGAATTGCCAACATTGAAAGCCTTTCTGTTGTTGCCATGCAGATAATACTTGACTAGATAATGTATAAGTCTTGGGTATTAAAGGACAGGATTCCATTATTTTAAAAAGCTCATTACACTTGTTGGAGGCTTCCAGTCATCTCTACAGACTTTACCCGTAAAGTAAACAGAATGCCAATGATCATGTGTGGTCCATAACCTGTACAGTAATCCTTTAAGCAATGTATCTTGAGCTTGTTTCTTGTTTGCTTTTCATTTTTTACTTACATGTTTTCCCCTTGAAACAAGTAGATAGTTGTCAGGCAGCAGGTCTTTTTTGGATAAGAAACATTTTTACAAGTGGGGGCATCACAGAGATTTCTGCTTTCAGCATGTTACCTGGTACTTTAATAAAGCTGTATATATTATAATTAGAACTGGAGTACAAGGAGAAGTGGTTTGAGTTGAGTGCTTCTCTTTTTTCTTGTACTTGATTTTGACTGGCATTCCAGTAATGTATTTAAAAAGTAATTTATTTTTTCATGCCTCACAACCTTTTGTTTCCATCTAGATATTAAGTAAGCTGTCATGCAGCCAATGCATTGAAATATTTTTATTCTTCTACACTTATTTTTGTCTTGATTGGACTCTCATAATGATGGTTTGCCACCCAGGGCAGCGTATTTAATTAAAGTTAGTTTTTGTGGTTTTGAGCATAGCTCCTCCCCTTTCTAGTTGGACACACCCCTTCCCTTGACCCCACACATTCAGCTGTCTCCTGCAGCCCCCCTTTGATTTGAAGTCACCAGCCGCCACTGCCTGGAACTATCTGTGCCAAAGAGAGAGATGGAGATTCGGACTTTCTGTTAGTATTAAGGGTTTGCCAGGGTGGGAGGACAGTCTTGTACATAGTCATTCAGACTTATTTGACTGTTCTTTGCTCTGGAGGGCTCTTCCTTTCTGTTTTTGGAAACTCCTTGCTATTGCTTTTTAAAAGTTTGCTTAACCAGCAGCTTGATGTTTAGTTTGCTTTATGAAAACGGTTATAGGGGTAGCATTAAACTCCCTGGGAAACTTCAAGAAGTAAGGATGAAAAATCTGATAAATCCCTTGAATCAGCTGACTTCTCTCATCACACGACTTCTCTCATCACACTTTTCAGGGCCTCTGCAGCAGATGGTAAAAAACTAAGTCTCTGTCTAAGGTACAATTCAAAATTTCAGCTTTAACATCCTCTGAAAAGTTTTAAGCATGCAACCAAGCAAACCTCCTTATGACAGTTCCACGACAGCAGCCCTAGAAGTTGCATCAGCTGAATCATGAGCACATTTTAAACTGTACTATTTGAGACACAGAAGCAATCAAGTTACACAAAGATGTCTTTTCCTCAGCAGAGGAAACAGATGCCATAATATTCCTCATGTTCTCAAAGGAGACAAGCAAAACTTTAACATAAGATCTTCAAAGCTGAGAATTCTAAAAGTAAGTGTTGCAGAAATATATATATATATATATATATATATATATATATTTTTTTTTTTTTTTACCAAATCTGTATAAAGCCTTCCCATCCTTGTTAGAAAGAGAGAAATTACAAATAATCAGATGTTTAGCAGCAGCTGGGTTTACTAGAGCAATAGCTCCTGGGTCTGATTTGGGAATTAATATATAAAAAATTTAAAAGATTTAGGAACTTTATACAATCCATCTGCTTTCTTGGGGTCAGGCAAGTTAATAGACTAGGGAGAACTGGAATAGGTTTAAGAAAATCCAGTTACAATAAATCATAAAACTTGTTTAGACTGTGGAATGTCATTGTGTTCAGACTGAAACAACTGATTCAGTCTGGAAACAGTTTCAGTAAAATAATCCTTCAGACAGACTGGCAGCAGCTACAGGCTCCTCAGACTCTGAGTAAGAAACCTGAGGAGATAAAATAGAATCTGTCCCTTCATGATTATTTTGTGGTTCAGATTATTGAACATATTCAGAAAAATAAAAAAAAAGCATTTTATCTTACCAGAAACAACTGAACTGGAAGGATCAAGAACCTGCACAAAACTCTGGACTAAGCCCAATAAATCATTCTGTCCAAAGTGACTGAGAGAGGAGAACATATATGTCTTAGTTTTCTGCTTATTTTTGGCAGAAATTTCTGAAGAAGCAAACCCTTTTTGCCAGAAAAAACTCCCTGGCAATAGGCATAGCAGTTTAGCCAGGCAGAAATTAATTCCCTGCCCCTTCTCCTAGAACCAGTAAGAGTGTTTTTTCCTTACCCACATGGGCACTCCAACAGCCATAGAAGTTGTATCTTTCCCGCAGTCGATGTGGATGTAATGACTGCACCAGAGGGAGCCATGGAAAAAGATGAATGATCTAAGGAACCCGAAATGACCACGGCAGAGCTGCTCTCTGCAGTTGAGGCACTTTACTAGCCTGCTTTGTTGGCAAAGGCTGTTTATTATATTAATTATCTTTTTTTGTGGCTGGAAGAAGGAGGAACCAGTAGGTTGTTCCATGGTTAAGCCAAAAAAAGATGCCTGATTCCCAAAGAAGTCTGGTAGCAGTGGTCAATAAAACAAGTAAGTAGTAAGAAATTATCTTTTCCACCATGAATATAATAAAAGCTACTTTACACACTTACCCAAACCCCAAAACTAAAATAAGACAAAAATTTCTTTAGAAAACCTAATGGTAAATTAGTTTAAACAACTTTTTTCCACAAAAGAAAAAAAGTGATGCTCCTGTTTAAAAGTAAAAAAAAGTTGTGGCAGTGAATAAAAACACTTTTTTCTTGCTTTAAAAATATTTTTTTCACAGAAAAAATTACATTTCTGTCATAATAAGTAGATGTGGACGTTTTCTCACCCCAAAGGGAACTTATCTGTCCAGTGTTAGCTGACCATTGATCCTTGAAAGCCTGCAAGAAGAGCTCAGTTCTGTGGCAGAAAAGCTCTGAAAGGGTGGTGTCAAAACCACTCTTTTTAGTCAGCTCAGTTGAGCTAATGGTTTGGGCACAAACATATAGCTATGGCTATTGCAGCAGTGATCGTAATGAAGCACATTTAAAGTTACCATCTCTTCTTCTTCTTTTCACATAACACCTTCAATCTGGTTAGCTATGTCCTCTGAAAAAATGAAACATTGTGAATGCATTGGTATTTTAGAAGAGAAAAGGTTATAACTTGCCTCTAAGTATTGGAAAAATAGTTCTTCAATATAACAGACACCTTAATATAAAGCCTAAACAATAATAAAGCAACCAGGTATATAAATGCAAGGCTGACAGAGGAGGCTTAGGCAGATAAAACAAGTAAACTGTAGTTATAGGAGTCACAAGGTCTGATGATATTTCTTCTCTATACACAAATTATCAGAATTCAGCAGTAGGAAAGCTGAAAGTAAGAGAAAGCTATCAGTGACTGAGGGGAAGCAATTACATTCATTCCTTTAACTAAGGTGCAGCATAATGTAATATGTAATATGTTTAGAAATTTATAATGTTTGTCCAATGTTTCTCAACAAGGTTTTTTATGCATTTTATGTGACATAATTTATACTTCTGTATTAGTTTAATGAATTTATTCTATTTTTGATAAGGTAGTAGCATTGTATTGGTTAGAAAAGGTGTAATTGTTATCTATTTATTTACTCACTGGAACAAACCAGACAATCCATGATATATCCTTCCCTTCTCCCCCCATCGCTTCCCTCCCCCCCTCTTCTCCCCTTCCTTTTCCTATTTTCCTTCTGAATTTATATTTTCTGTTTCATTGTTTTTCTTATGACTTTATAAGTTATATATGGACCATACAAATTAAAGCCATGAAATACATTGCAATGAAACATTGAAAAATTATGCATAGATGTTTTCAGATTAGATTTCTCTAGAATATTTTAGATGATGAATAATTTTTGATGAATTACTATTTATATTTATATTTATATTATTTCACATCTTGATAAAGATGCTTATTTAGTTTTAAAAATATTGTAAATATATTTTTTATAATAGAAGTTTTTAGAAAAGGACATATATATAGTTGCATTATTCTAAATAAATGTTTAAATATACACGCTCATTGTAACACTTTAAATCAGAAGGTTGTTACTACAGCCTCTTTATAGAGGATGTTTAGATATTAACTTGGTTTATTGGATAAGCAACCTAGCAGCAGAAAGTGTTTAGAACTATGTTTCCATAATGTTTTAACTGCAGTTCCTTTAACTGCAGCCATTCCTAAACCTTAATTGGCTTTACTGAATAATTGATTATGTAAATTGCTATTTCAATTAATTAATTATAGGAGAGCCATGTGTATAAAATAGTTTGTTTGACTGAGTTGTTTTATGGTCTGAAGAAGCGTACAGGAAGGTACGCGAAAGCGCTTACCACAAATAAATTTTTCTGTCTTTTATTAACAAAGTCGTGTTGAGTCCGAAGTTTATATTCTACTACAATTTCGTTTTTTGTTAACTACGGCCTCTCAGTTGTGGTGGAATTTATTTCTATATATATTGTAATGTCACATGTTGGTGTTTTATTACTTGTATTAATTTGGTAACTAGCAAAAGTTGTCTGATCCCAGGAGACTCTTTTCATGTCTGACATGGACCAAAGATAGAAGGTATAGAGAAGAACTCCCACATAAAAATATTCACATTATACACTGCATAATAATAATCCAAGGTGTACATACAACAATAAAAGAACGTCTGTAACAAAACTACAATATATTGAGGATTATGATCAGATCTCCAGTCATGACCAAATTGTAGTGCATGGTGCTTGCTGTTTTTGCTCTGATATTTGGAAGAAGGCAAATCAGTTAAGTGCTAGAATAGTGGGAGACCTGACTTTAACAAATGTTAAGGAACCCTTGCTTATGTTGCTATGGTCGGGTCCCACTCCAGGCAGTGAAATCTGCCTGTACTAACTAGCAAATGACAGCAGCAGAGCAAAACATTTGTTTCAGCCTGCTGTCTGTACCTTTAACATATCCCTAAGTTCCTGTAAAAGAAACAAAATTTAAGAAATTTGATAGAATAACAAGATGTGTGTTCACCTACATAATCTGAAGAATACAAACTCTGAAACTCAAAAGTATGTCATTACTTAGTGACTTCAAGCCTTAGTGGTTTGTCTGAAAACCATAGATTTTATAGAGTCCCTATCATTTGATCAAGCTTTCAGAAACTCAAACTCCATACGGTCAAGACCATATTATCGAGTTTTTGAAAACTAAAAGCTTTTAAATAGAGATCGTGGTACAGCGAGGATCAGGAAATTTACCCTTTTCTTCATTGTAGTGTGATCTTGGAGTTGGTATGCTTTCCCCCTGCAAAAATGTAAAAAAGGCAGATTTTTGTGTTTATTTATTTATTTTTTTTGAAGTTTGAGTTTTCAGAAACTCAGTCATATGGTCTCTTCGATATTTTTTCGAGTTTCCAAAAAGTCAGTCATCTGACATAGACCCATTTTATGAGGAACAGACAAAAAATATGAAGCAATGACCTGGATGCCCTGTGAAAATCCAGATTCTTGAGAAGTATGGAGGTAAGTGTAAACAAAATGGACTGAGTTACGCTACCTATCTGACAGAGCTGGCTTAGTGTTTTACAGCTTTGAAGGCCAAGAAAACAATTAAGAGATTTGTTTGCCCTTTAACTAGTAGTACATGGAGCAGATAAAGCTCCATCAATAAAAAGAATTATGATTCTCTCACTGATCATAGCCCCTTAATATGTGGTCTTGACATAGATGCCAAAATTTACTTCTCAATCTTCACTCTCGAGGTGAATTTCTTGGCATCCATGTTTCGAACACATAATAAGTGGGTTATGATCAGTGAGCCAATCATAATCCCCTATATTATGTGTTTGAGAAATGGATACCTAAAACTTCTTCTTGGAGGCAAAGCTCAAAGAGTGAATATTGGCATCCATGTTGAGAACACAAACAGCTGATTATGATTTGAGACCCAATTACAGTTCTTTGTAGAGTATGGAGGCTTGTCTACTCCATGTACTTCCCATTACAAAAAAGTGTAGAGCCACAAAGTGTTTTACACGCTTTCAAAGCCTTTGAAAGGTGTTTGACCACTTAGTGCTGTCAGGTAGACAGGCAGAAATGAAGTGCCCCTCTGTGGCACTGATGGCTTTAGGAGATGTTAGACACTTCAGTCTACCACACTTCTTTGCCAGTTGGCACTGTCTATTTGTGAGACCCAATTTTAATAGCATTTAGGTGTCCTTAACAAGGTTTTATTAAGTACCCCTAGGAGTTGTTAAGAACTTGTCTCCCAGTAGGGATGTGCTTACCAAGGTTATCTTTCCCCCATTTTAGAGTAGAGTCATATTACTCCATGTACTTCAAAATTTTTAATAGTAGTACAGTACAATGTCTGCTAATCAGTGACCATCAGTAATGTGGTACATTATCATCTGTAGCATTCACAGTGTGTTTTCACACTGATATAAATGTGTCAAGGAGGTTTCCTGAAGGATCTGTGTTTTTTAAATGGCATATGTTATTTATTACTAATGTGTTTACTGGTAAAATTCATTGAGCTGGTGGTCCACACAGCCTATCTAGACCTTGCCAAGGCCTTTGACACCATCCCCCACTCTTGAATCATAGATAAACTTACTAAGTTGGGCATTAATCCCTATGTCACCCAATAGGTTGCTAAATGGCTTGCTGATAGAACCCACACTGTAAAAGTAGCCGACTCCAAATCCAGCTCCAGACAAGTGACAAGTGGAGTACCTCAGGGTTCAGTCCTGGGGCAGCTCTTGTTTGGCATCTACTTCTCTGAAGTACAGGTCAACACTAAGGGACTCTGGCTAACAAAGTTTGCAGATGACTGCAAACTGGGAGCCATTATTGAATCCCCAAATGATGTGGATACTCTACAAAAGGGCCTTACAGAAACAGATGCTTGGTGCCAGAGCCATGGGCTCAAGCTCAATGCCAAGAAATGTATTGTTATCCCCTTTGGGAAAAAACATGTATCCATGAATTACCATATAGGTGGCAGTACACTAAACACAGAAAGTGTGATAAGAGACTTAGGCCACAGGTGGACAGTGGTCTCACCTTCGATAACCACATCGCCACAACAGTAAGGAAATCCTTCTATGTGGCACACCTCATCATGAACGGCTTTTCATCCAGAAAAAAGGAGGTCATTGTCCCACTGTACTCATCCCTCATTAGACCCATTATAGAATACAATGCCCCATTTGGTATGTACCTCTCAAGACATCTGCAACAACTGGAAAGGCCTCAGAAATACCTCACTAAAAGAATCACAGGCCTAAAGCAGATGCCCTACACTGACCGCCTTAAAAAACTCCAGCTATACTCTGTCGCATATTGTCTACTCAGAGGCGATCTCTGCTTAACATACAAGACCATGTCAAACCCAGAGCTGTTGGACATGCTACACTTAAAGAAATCCCAATCCCTCAGAGCTACACGCTCCAGGGATCTAAACCTTGTCATCACAATAAACAAAACATGCTGGAGGGATAGGTTCCTGACCCAGAGACTCCCCAGACTCTGGAATAGATTGCCCATACATGTCAAGCAGAGTGCCTCTTTGGACCTCTTCAAGAGGAACCTTGACGATTGGATGGGAGAAAGGAAATTCACCCCAGGGATCACGTCAGTCGCCCTGCTAGACAGGGGTCCAGGAAAGTAAATAATGTGGGAAGAAATAGCCAGGGAATTGTTATGGCTAGGCTTGTATAGGCCCTAGGGCTGATAGTCTAGTACCAACCTATGAACCTATGATCCTACCCAGACAAAGAATGCCACAGGATGCATACATTAGTATTGTAATGACCACGATTCATACAGCTATGCTTTAGGGTGGTGGATGTCTTGTACCATGTGATGATAATACATTTTTGTGCAAAATAAACATGAATAGCTTTGCAGGAACATATAACTCAAGTAAGCAAATAACTGTGCTCTAAAGAGGTGTGCAAGGTGTGACAGAAATGATATAAGAATGCATAGTGCCTTAGTCAATTGAATATTTAGAAGGGAAAGGTAGCACTGTCACATTCCCATGCACAAGCCTTTCAAAAACGTGAATGATGTGTGAAGCAGATAATACGAGTAGATGCCTGCAGTAGCAAGCTGCTTCCTTATGCAGCAGTTGGGCAACATATAGCAGATGGTTAAAACCACTCAGCTGGTGCCCAGCTAGATGGATGGACACCTTATTGACTCCAGGAAAGTGGGGAAAAGGAGAGAAGAGGAAAGATGGAAAAGGGGGATAGCACTCAGAGAAGCACATGGTAGGAGCACATGGAGGAATAACAGGTTGGGGAGGAACAGAGCACATTTTTATGGGTAGAGGAACCTCATTTTATATAAGAGAAAGAAGAAGGATGAAAGGCATGAAGGGGAGGGAAGGAAGGAAGGAAGGATGGATGGAAGGAAGGATGGAAGGAAGGTGGGAGAGAAGCCACTGTGGAGCACATAAACATGCATGTAACCAGACAGACAGACAAACAGGAATGGATGTGCACACACCATGAAGGAAGACATAGTATGCACACAAACAAACAGAGAGAAAACAAATAGTGAGGATGGTAGGGCCAGCTTCCGCTGCCACCTGACCTATAGGAGTGTTTCTGGGACCCGATAGATGGTGGTCCTGAGTTCAGGTGGCTGGGAGCATACCTATCTCTAGTGGCCTAATGGCTTGCATCAGTCAGTCCAACAAATCTGCAGTTTATTACAGGGGGGTTACTGCTTGGTAGCCCATCATGTTAATGGATAATTAGCTGCCACCCACACAATCTACTCCAGCTCTGGTTGAGCCAGGGCAGGTGACTGGGGCAGGCTACCTGTCACTGAAGAGCCAGAATGACCCCCCCCCCCCCAGCAAGACACTTCCACCTCAACCACAGCCTTAGCCTGGTCATGGGAAGTGGTTGACACACCTGTGGCTCTGAGATGTCATCATCATAACTTGCTTAGCAGAAACACAGAGAAAAGCCTGGCATAATGATTATGAATCACAACTGGTACACAATGTTGAACAGGTCAAACAATAGTAGTCCACTAACCATGCTGTGCCTTAAGTCTCTGCTTCCTCCTTTAGCAACCAATAGCATACTCCTCCCTCTTTAGACATGCTCAAAGATACAAATGACATACCAGTTATGACATGCAGATGTGAGGAAGATGCACACAACAGTTTAAAATTTAGCTACCAGTATATACAAACACGCAGAAGGTTGGGATGGTGCCCACAGCTGGAAATGTCCTACACTAGTGTGTGTATGTATGCAGTAAAACAGAAGCAGAACAGGGTACCCACAGCTTTGCCGTTAAGGTATGCTGCCATAGTTATGTCCAGAGATGCAGAAGCATTTACACTATGACATTTATGTGTAAATCAACAGAAGCATAAAATGATGGCCATAAGCACGCATGCACAGCAATATACTCTGCCCCTCAAAACAGCACACTGCCAAAAGAATATGGCTGCCAACAACAGCATCCACAGCAAAGAGACAGACAGATAGCCATAACCACAGACAATCTGGTACATCCTAGAATCTGTTAGAGGGAGCACACACTGTTAAGAACAATGATCTGAAAAGCAAAGAAAGTCTTAAATTACACTAGGAAACACAGCAGGCCTGGCAGACTCAGAATACTATTTTGGGGTACTCACATCTCACCTCTGTTTATAACCTCTGGAGCTCTTCAGGGTGATAACATAGCAGGTCATCATACTGGTGCTTGCACTGCTCACTAGCATGGGGGATGCTGGTCAGCTTGTTCAGCTAATCTGCTCAGTTGCACCAGGCATCCACCTTTTTGAAAGGACATGCATATGATCCCAGCAGACATTCTCTGAACTGGTTATGCAGGAGATGCAGAATTAGTTTACTGTCCTTCTGTCCTTTATGCACCAGGCAGGTGCTCTACATGGGGAAATAGTATTGGTAGCCATTGCCAAAAGTATACAGCAAACCAATATGGCAGCCTGTGATTCAAGCTTTACATGGGAGTTGGAATGACTGTTAGCATACCTTCATGCCACCAACAAATATGATGCTCATATACACATAGCCTATATGTATGAGCTGGTGTGCACATCATGGCAGTGACATACAGCAGAAAATCTTTACACTTTATTTTTCTGATGCACCTCTGTAATTTGTAGATACTGGCAGGATATAGGGTCATCATCATGGTGCAAACTGGTATTCATTATAGTCACTTACTGCAAATCTGCCATGTTAGAAGCCAAAACACACAGCAAGAAAGCAGCACCAGTAACAGTATTTGAGCAACCTAACATCTATCTGCAGGATAGAAACAGCACTTGCACAGGATAGATCCCAAAGAATTTGCACAGTGATCTGTATTTTATTGGTATGATGTATTTCAGCAGTGTCATACAAAGTCAAGTGTGTGCCTAGGAACAATCTATGTTAATTAACAGTTCTAGGTATGTAACCAGTATGGATCTTCATTATGTTGCTTGCAACCTGTACCTGCAGTTACAGTTGTGTAGCTGATGTCATAGTCTTCATACCACTATATCCATGGGATGGCAGACATCCCCAAACTGCAGCAATGCCTCCACTGTACACAATCATACAATGTATGTCATATATACATATAGGTTCACAGGTTCATAGGTGTGTACTAGGCTAATGGCCCTGGAGCCTTTACAAGCCTAACCCATAGAAGTGCCCTGGCATTGTGTCGCCCGACGTTAGTTCCCAGTGCCTCTATCAAGTAGAGTCACTGGAGTGATCCCTGGGGTGAACTTTCTGTTTCCCATCCACTCATCAAGATTTCTCTTGAAGAGGGCCAGTGAGGTGCTCTGCTTGACATGTATGGAAAGTCTATTCCAGAGCATGGGCAGTCTCTGGGAAATGAACCTGTCCCTCCAGCATGTTCTGCTGATTGTGGTAATGAGGTTGGGGTCTCTGGAGCATGTGGTGTGGAGGGATTGGGATTTCTTTAGATGTAGCATTTCTAACAGGCCTGGGTCAGACATGGCTTTGTAAGTCAAGGAGAGATCACCCTTAGTAGATGATATGAGACAGAGAATAGTTGGAGTTTTTTGTCTGTCCATGTAGGGCATATATTTAAGGCCTAGGATCCTCTTTGTGAGGTACTTTTGTGACCTTTCTAGCTGTTGCTTGTGTCTAGTGAGGTACATGCCAAATGGGGCATTATACTCGATGACTGGCCTAATGAGGGAAAGGTAGAGAGAGATGATGACCTCTTTCTTCCTGGATGCAAAACTCTTGGTATTGAGATGTGCCACATAGAAGGACTTTCTGACCATAGTGGCAATGTGCTGGTTGAAGGAGAGGTTGCTGTCAACCTGTGTCCCCAGATCTCTTATAACGCCTTCAGTTTTCATTGGGCTCCCATCGATGTGGTAATTAGTGGGAACTGAGTTTTTCCCAAAGGGGATGATGACGCATTTTTTGGCATTAAGCTTAAGGCCATGGTTTTGACACCAGTCATTGGTCTTAGTAAAGCCTTTCTGTAGGATGTCTACATCACTTGGGGAGTTAATAATGGCTCCCAGCTTGCAGTTGTCTGTGAACTTGGTCAGCCAGAGTACCTCCGTGTTGGCCTGGACTTCTGAGAAGTAGATGTCAAACAGGAAAGGACCCAGGATCGATCCCTGTGGGACTCCACTCGTGACTAGTCGGCAGTCTGATTTGAAGTCCGCTACTTTCACACTTTGGGTTCTATCTGTGAGCCAATTTGCAACCCAACTAGTGATATAGGGGTTGATGCCTAGTTTGCTGAGTTTATCAATAATTCCTGAGTGGGAAATGGTATCAAAGGCCTTGGCCAGATCGAGGTAGGCTGTTTGAATTGCCTTGCTCTCATCCAAAGCTCTGGTGACTGACTCAAAGAAGTCAACCAGGCTGAGCAGACATGATCTACCTTTCACAAAACCAAATTGCATGGGATCTAGAGTTTGAAGATTCCCTATATCCTTGTAAATTAGGTCCATGATGATGCGTTCCATAGCCTTACATATCAGACTCATCAGGCTAATGGGGCGATAATTTTCAGGGTCTGTAGTCGCTCCCCCTTTATGGAGAGGGATGACTGTAACAGTACGCCATTCGGTAAGGCCAAAGCCTGAGGGGAGGCTGTGATTTAACAGGGCACACAGATGTGATGCCAGTTCACTTTGTAGTTCATGTAGAACAGATACAGGGATATTGTTGGGTCCCCATGGAAGCTGTATTCTTGGCCTTGGACAATGCAGCTTTAACCTGTGCTGTAGTAATCCTGGGTGCTTGGCATTCCTCCGGTATTGTGATTGGTCCTTTGGGGGGATAAAGTTGGCACTGAATCTGTCAGCGAGTATGTTGGCAATATCTGTTGGCTCAGTATAGGAGGCACCATTGTGCAGTAACTCAGAGCAAACCTGGGTATTGCCATGGAGATTCTTGATATAACTATAGAAGTATTTGTGGCTGTTTTTAGTGTCTGTCACAATTCTGCCTTCATAGCTGGCTTTACAGGTTTTGATGAGGGATCTCAACTTTTTGTTGAGGCTAATAAGGGAGTTTTTCCAGTCTTGGGACTTCACCTTTTTCTGCAATAGTTTCTTCCTTCTGTTGTTGAGTTTATTAATGGCAGGGGACCACCAGATTGGCTTCCTTTTTTCTGAGCAAAACCTATGATAACACTACAGTATTAGAGGTTCCAGTACTGCTCTGTATTATTCTGGCATGCAACATCTACCTTCAGGTATAAAATATATAATGTCTGTACCTGCAAATATATTCAGTGGGGTACCATCCAACTGCCTCTCCCTCCACCCGAATCCTGCCCTGCACATATGGGGTGGGTGTTCACAATGTGGACACCTTCTGTAGATGTCCATACCTGCAACCTTTGTAAGCGCAGTCCACCCCCTCTCTGTCACCTTTGTACACTGGTCACCTTCATCCTTGCTGCCTGTGACACTTCCTTCCATCATCTGAATGTTATGCAGCCCAACCATAGACTTTTCTAAGTCTGCTCCTAACCAGTTTCACCTCAGTTACTTATGGAATGCACCACTGAGATTACCGTACACGTGAGTTCCACTTTCTTTTTCACCCTGTCCAACCTTCTCCTGTTATGTACTAAAAAGCCAAGCTGCCATGTCTCATAGCTAGCCCCCTATACCTAGACATCAGTATCTTAAAACTATGTACTCTTCTTTTACTCAGTGTAGGGGTGCCCTCTGAAAAGGTGTTGGGAAGGCAGAGATGAGACTTAATCAGCTCTGGGGAGAACAGCATCCTGCTATAGGCACTCAGGACCCATAGGAAATGCTTGTTGGAGAGGGAGGGAGGGAGGGTTCCACCAGCCCTGACAAGACTGCATGTGGGTAATAGTAGTCCACGACATCGATGCCATATGTGGTGGAAATTGCACCACACAGCAAAGTCAGAAGCAGGTCAATGACATGATAATGCAGGGACTTTCAAAATGGTTGCACAATGAGTAACAGCTTGACTCTAGCTCTCCCAGTGTGAAAACAGAAACTCAACAGAGAAGGCCAGTAGATTTTTATGTTTATGGGTAAATTTCAGTAACTGGCTAGTAAGTGTATTGCCTGGATGCCAGGAAAAAAGAATTACAGAGCACCTGGAAAAAATCAGCTACAAAATGTGAGAAAGAAATACTAACTGGGAAAAGTTCTGCAGCTGTTCAGCAAAAAACAATGCAACTTGCAGGCATGACTTCCAGTAACCTACAGGAAGAAATAAGAGAATTGCACACAGACCTGGTAAAATAAATGAAACACTGATTTAATAAATCAACACAAACAACAAAAGGCTGGAAAAAATTGAAGAAGCTTTAAACAGATGTTCAGATGAGGTGATAAAGCTGCAAAAATCAGAAGTTAAAATGAAGAAAAAGCTGGATGAATATGAGACTGCTGAGGAAGAGATGTTTCAGAAAATAATAGAATTAGAGGACAGAGCATGTAGGAAAAACCTGGGATTTTCAGCTATACCAGAAAAGGTGGAAGGAACAGACTGCATTAATTTTATGAAAGCACAAATAAGCAACTGGACTGGTATTCCACAGCAGGATTTGTTAGTTGAAAGGGCACATTGTGTGTATGCTCCAAACCTGGCTATGAGAAAGCAACTGGGACCTTTAATAGTAAGGATGCAATCCTACCAGCAAAAGGAGTTGTTTCTGACAAAAGTTGTTTCTGACAAAACTGTGACAGAAGGACAAAATACTAAAACTGGGAAACAACAGAGTGTTGGTAGAGTATGATTACTATTGTGCACCAGGCAGAAGAGGAGTAAATTCATTCCACTATTCAGGGAATGTAGAGACGCAGGTGTGAGATTCAAACTGCTGCACTCATCTGTCTTCAATATATTCTTCCCTGGAGAAACAAAATAATTTTTGATGAAGTACATGCTAAGGAGGAAATATAAAAGTTTGTCCAACAAAAAGTGAGCTGTGAAACAGATGGAGATTTTGCTTTTTCTTCTTCTGGCAATAACATCCACAGAGAGACTGTACCTGTGAAATCTTTTCCACTGTTTCGACAGAAAATTTTGTTCAGAAGGAATGGAGCATGAGAGTTGACTGGAAGAACTGAGAGTACATTGGAAATGAAACAAAGACAGGATTTGGGAGATGGAGATGAAGAGTAATAAAACCAGTAACTTAATGTGGGATTATAATGCAGTAATTATATTTGTGAAATATGACAATACAAGAAAATCTGGAAATATTGGACTTTTTCAGAATTTGTTGGACTTGTGGGGGACTCTAAAGTATATGCCCTACTTCATGTCATTAATGTTCAGAAAATGGTCTGAGGAGAGGAAGAGAGGGGAGAAAGTTAACTGTAAGTAAAGAAAACATTTTTCTTAATAGTACTAATTTTGTGGTGTATGGTTTTCCTTCCATGCTATAAAGTGAAGTTTTCTCAGTTATTTTTTAACTGTAATGGGGATTGTAAATAGGTGCTGCTGTTCTTTTTTTTCCCTTTCATATGTTCATAGGTTGGTACTAGGCTATCGGCCCAAGGGCCTACATAAGCCTAGCCAGCAAGGTTCCATAGCTTACGCCACCCAAGAAAGTTATTTTCCTGTGCCACAGTTAAGCAGAGACACAGAAGTGATCCCCGGGGTGTATTTCCTATTTCCCATCCACTCATCAAGATTTTTCTTGAAGAGTGCTAATGAAGAACTTTGCTTGACATAGATGGGTAGCTTGTTCCAGAGTATAGGAAGTCTCTGGGACAGGAATCTATCCCTCCAGCATGTCCTGTTTATTGTGGTGACAAGGTTTGGGTCCCTAGAGCATGTAGCTCGGAGGAATTGGGATTTCTTTAGGTGTAGCATGTCCAACAGCTCTGGGTTTGACATAGCTTTATATGTTAGGCAGAGATCACCTCGGAGTAGGCGATATGCTATGGAGTAAAGCTGGAGTTTTTTGAGGCGGTCAGTGTAGGGCATTTGTTTGAGGCCAGTAATCCTCTTTGTGAGGCACTTCTGTGGCCTTTCCAGCTGCTGCAGATGTGTTGTGAGGTACATTCCAAAAGGGCATTGTACTCTATAATGGGTCTAATGAGTGACGAGTAGAGGGGAACAATTACCACTTTTTTTCCTGGATGAGAACCCTTTTATGATGAGGTGTGCCATGTAGAAGGACTTCCTGACTACTGTGGCGATGTGACTATTAAAGGAGAGACTACTGTCAACCTGGGCCCCAAGGTCTCTTATCACACATTCAGTGTTAAGTAGATCGCTGCCTATGTGGTAGTTCATGGGTACAGAGTTTTTACCAAAGGGGATGACACTGCACTTTTTGGCATTAAGCTTGAGGCCATGGCTCTGACACCAGGCATCTGTCTCAGTCATGCCCTTCTATAGGATGTCCACATCATTTGGGGACTTGTGGAGTACCACAGGGGTCCATCCTGGGACCTCTCCTGTTTAGTATCTACTTCTCTGAAGTACAGGCTAACACAGAAGGCCTCTAGGCTAACAAAGTTCGCAGATGACTGCAAACTAGTCTAGGCAATTCCAATTCTGTACCATAGCTTAGAAGATTCATCTCCCTTATCACACCAATCTGCCCACCCAGCATCTTCGACAGTGCATCCTGCAGGGGAATCCTTAAAGTCCACCAACCCACCACACTCCCAGAAAATATTTTTCCAAGTACCTCTTTCTTCACTGTCACACCTCCAACAACTGCTGTTTACCTGAGGAAAAATTCTCTGGAGTCTACTTGGGGTATAAAAATATCTATGTAAACATTTCCAAGCAAAAATCCTAAATCTTCTAGATTTTGTTGCCTATTTGGGAGACATACATATATCCTCCCATTGTTTATTTGTGAATTGTTTATCCAATCTCTCTTCCCAATCCTTTCTAACCTCCTTTGATTGATTTCTATAGTTATCATGCAATATTTTATATGCACTACTAATTATTCCTTTGTTAATGGCAGCTTCTATTCTAGATTCTCCTACAAACTCTACCGGTGATGATCTTTCGTTTTGGAACCCCCATATTTCTTTCTCTTTGCCTATACTCTGATATCAATCCTTGATTAGGAACGCAATCTCTAACCTGCAATCCAAATAAATTCTTGGCCTTTTCCCATTCTATTACCTTTCCCTCTCTAGTTATTTGCTCCCAGTACCTTGGTTCCTTTGCCAGTTTTCTCCAATAAATTCCAGCTACCTCTTGCATATTGTCTATATCCCTAATTGCAGTCATCCATATCAGCGGAATCTCCTTTCTCCATTCCCGTGTTGGCTTATTTCTTAGGGAACTCACTCTGCACCTGCAGTGGGTTTGTCATAGTACCCTACTCCATATCAAGGGAAGGGAGTAACCCCTGCACATAGTTACCAGTAGTGAGGTATCATTGACAGTCCACCTTCAGATCACTTTCAATCAGTACTTCCACATCAGTAATTAGGGAGGTCATCACAGGGAAATTGCTCTGCACCTGCAATGGGCCCCACTGCCTGTAGTTCTGTTATATCAAGCCATCACAGGGGCTGCAGCGCATGGGCACATAATAGATCCATTAATCATACCACAAAAGAAAGTGTATGACATTGATGCCAGCCCTTCCTGTGACACCTGTCACCACCTCCATTAACTACTAACCCCAATCCCAAGATTATGTAGACAGCCACATGCTCATGTGGCTCCAGGCACCTGTGCAAATGACTGTGACCTACATTGCCCTTCCTCCTGTGTGGTATAATTGAAGGTGTCTTATGCACAGTATGACTTGACTGTACCCTGCCAACCATAGCCCTTTAACACAACTGAATGTATCACTTTGTTCTGTGTGACACCACACCACCATTGCGTATTTTTCAGGGTTTATACATGTAGACAGCCTGTGCTGCCATATAATGCGCTCAGTGCTATATGGGGGATACAGTTGCTAGTTGGTATCTGGCAGCATTGCTGCCATCATTAATGATGGATGTTTTACTGGATATTGCTACAGGGGGCTTCTGTTGCTGCTGTGGGCATGCTGTCTCTTAGGACTACTGGCTGGACTGCCTGTTGTCTCATTAAAATGTTGTGCAGTTTGCAGCATGTTATTAACATTGTGCAGTCTGTATCAGGGGCATACTGCCATGATCCTCATGATGTGTCCAGACAGCTGAACCAGGATTTAAGCAAGCTGAACACTCACATTACTATATTCCTTTTTTGGGACTATGCGAGTTTGCTTCTTTATAAGCATTGTCATCTAGGTCTCTGGAGGTATCCTGCATCACCTGAAACAAAGTAGGGATATATTGGGTGGGTTTGAAACATGTGTATATAATGTGTATTTGGCTGAAGGCATGTGAGTGTACCAGTATGCCTGCTCTTACCTACAAGGTAGCCCAGTGGAATGACCCCCACCCCCCCGGCAGAAGGTGGCAATATAGATGACTTATATGCCATAAGTAGGAGTCAGGGACAAGGCAGGGTGCTTTGCAGATACCTTGGTTATGAGACCCTGTAGAAATCATACTGTCTGTCACCTGATGGCATGGTCTTCATCTGCATGTCATTATGTTCACCTCTTTCTGCATCCTTTTGTTCATTAACCTAGACCACATTTTATGAATCAACATCTAGCTGTGCATAGTCACTGTCAGTGAAAAACTACATTGCATACTATAAAAGCTGACTATGAATACAGCACAATAACTAGACCTATGTACATGTCAACTGCAAAAGTACCTATACTACATAGTACATACATATGTGCATGTCAACTGCAAAAGTACCTATACTACATAGAATCACTTAACAAAACCAATCACAGAGCTTAAACTTCAGATATAATGCAAAAGGAATTTGTGGACCCTTAAAGTGCACACTTAAAATACACAACATTCTAAATACATGTATGAAAATAATGCTCTGCGCACATTACTACATTATTTACCTCATTTATATATGACTCATTTTGATTTAGCATGTAGCAGTGTTCTGTGGTGAGTGTGCTTCTCAACTATCCAAAATTTCACAGAATTACATTTTTTTTGCCTCATGTTTTTTGTTCCGCTTCTCATAAAAGCTTTGTTTTTCTGGCAAATTGTTGAGGTTTGACGTCACTAAATAATGACAGATATTTTAGTTTCAGATTTCATATTCTTCAGAAAATGCAGGCTAATTCAAAACCTGTGATTCTATCAACTTTCCAAGAGCAACATTTAGAATCTGGTCCTGATTTTGAGACTTTGCCCCCCCCCCCCCCCCCCACTTAATTTTGGCTTTGTCTAGAATTCTTGGGCTAAGATTTTTAAAAATATGGTGGTGAGAGCACTTAACTAACTGGTATTTTTTCATATCAGCAGCAGCTCGAAGAATGCTTTATGTAAGCTGCATGACTAGGCCTTCATTAGGTCAACAAAGACTGCCTGTTATTTGACTATTTGACTCTTAAGCAGGTAATCAGTGACAAATGGAAATGCACTGACCCCATGTCCAAAACCATGTTGCTGATAAAGACTTATGATCATACCTCTCAATTCTAAATTATTTTGCAGAACGTCACTACACTTTCCATAAATTTTTGTCCTATCATTTATAGTGGTAAATCTCTGAGGATTACAGGTAGTCCATAATGCCAGACATCAGCATGTTGACGCAAAACCATTTGTTCTAATAACTTTTTAAGTGAATCAGATTAATATTTAAAAATTGTCCCTGATTCTGTGCCTTTGCCCCTGCCCCATCATTTTCAGCATTGTTTCTGATTCCTGAGCAAAGAGGCTGAGAGGATAACCATTTGAAATGTCGAGACCTGATAGAGCAGGTTCTGAAACACAGAGAATGAATGGTCGAAAAACAGACTTAAATATACTAAGTTCAAGATGATCATTTTGTGTAATATTCCCTTTTCTCTGAGTTAGTACATATAACTTTGGGGGGGCTTTCCACCCACACTGGGGAGTCCAGGGGGCCTTGCCCCACTGTAAAAAAGAAGTTTAGAGGAAAAGGGCAAGATTTACCCTTTTTCTGGAATTGTGGTCATTTTTTTGGGCTTGTTGGCACTTGAGTGCCAGTATTTCAACAGGGAGCCAAGTGGGAGCTATAGCTATGATTTATGTCATATTAAATACGAAAGTATTGACGGTGTGTAGTTAACAGATTTTTCTAAGCAAATCTGTAGTGTTCTGGCTTTGAGGGATAACAGAAAGATGTATATATGTGTGTGTTTCTATAGATGTGTATTTGCAGGTCTACTTTACATGATCGACATTTCAGAATGCCGAAGACCATATGGCTAAGACCATATGATCAACTTTTGAAATGTCGACCATGTGGAACGGGCATCTCCATACAGTGTGGAATGGAATGATTTCCATCTTCCGCACTGTAGTGCAATCTTGGAAATGGTATATTTAAGTTTTGGGGGGGGTGCAAGGGTGCTTTCCCCCCTGCTAGCAATGCTAAGGTTAGTGATTGTTGTGTTTTTTTCTTTTTTTTACATGATCAACATTTCAAGAGTCAATCATATGGTCTCGGCCATATAGTTTTTGGCTTTCTGAAATGTTGATCATGTAAAGTAGATCTGTATTTGCACATACAGACACACACACACACACACACACACACACACACACACACACACACACACATTCATACACACATATTTTTATATACTCACCTATTTTATTGCCTATAACTATAAAATTTATAATCCAGTGAGAGACACTCTTTACGTTAAGCTAGCAGTACAAGTATGATGCATAGTGCCACAGCCACAAACAAGAATAACACAACACTGTAGATCATCTCCAGCAAAATATTCTTAATCAGTCCTTCTCATCAAGAACATCACTGCAACACATTCCACTACTAAATGGCTGCCAGCTGTAGGCAGAGTAAACCTTCTCCTAGGTTCACTACGTTATAGACCACTCCATCAGGAAACCCCATCATCATTTACGATGAGACTCATAACATCTTCTCTCACTTATAACCTCAGGAGCCATTCCAACTCAGTCCCAACTCTCCACCCCCCCCCCACACACACACACACACACACACACACAACTTGGCCCAGTTACCTGACAGCATCTTCTCTGTACTTGGACCTAAACTCTGACAATCTCTCCCATCAAACATCATGTACATACCTAGTTCACTAAACTCAGACTCCCATCTAAAGTAATGTGTTTAAACCAAACAGATGCAAATGTCATGCTACAGAAGGTATCAACTAAGTAACCTGTGGGATACCTCTTTTATAAATATGTATATAGTATTGACACCATAATTCATCTCAGCATACACTATTATTTGTTTAATCCTGCATTGTATTACACCAATTCTTTTTGACAGTAATGTTATGCAATGCCATTTCTTTTTCCAGTGATGTATATAATGTTATCCAGTGAAAACAATTACTAGAAAATGGAAATCAAAGTCTAAACCAACTGCATTTGAAATAGTGAATTTTGTAACAGAGATAAAAGAACTGGAAGTGAGATCTTTAGAAAAGGGTAGAAGCAAATTACATAGAAACAAATGGAAATTGCGGGAACAATAATGCAGAATAATGTTTTTGTAGGAGGAGTGAGGTTTTAAGGGAAGGCAGGAGTTGAGTATTACATGTAATGTTGGATAGATGATTGTATAAAAGAATGTATATGATGTGTAAGGTCTGTAACTGTGAACACATTAACATTGTTTTGTTTTCTATAAATGTATGTTTGCCAGTCTTAAGTGATAACTCGATAAACATGTTAAAATGTTATGCGATGCCAGTTAATTTTTTTCAGTGATGTTGCTGCTTCTCTATAGACTTTATGCATTTATCCTACTCAGTGTAGACTGTTATATTTATTCCTGTTGTACTGTGCAATCCAGGCTGAGCCTGTACTTGGTCATTTCTGATCAGTGCTCTGCCCTGGTAAACATCAATCAAGCAATGATAGGAATGATGTTTCAGGACTTTTAGTCCATGGCATATAAGGCAATAAAAGCAGCTTTACATTATTCTGGCCTTAGTTTATGATCACCAAAAAACTGAGTTGTTTATAGTTTTAAACAATTTTGCAATTTATATTTTAATAAACATTCTTCAAATAAAAAGGAAACTACAAGGGACGTATTCTAAAAGGAATTGTGGAGACAACTCCTTAAAATCATAATTTAGACAGATGTGTTATTGTGTTCCTAGTAACCAGTGCACACAATGATGCTTATTACTCACTCCACCCTCCCTCCTGTGTGGTGTATGTGTGAATGCATAATGCAGTCTGGCTTGACCATGCACTGACTATCATGGCCTGATATTAACACGGCTTCCACCACGTTTGTTCTGGGTGACACAACTCTGTTACTGTGTGGTCACCATAGCCTATAGTTATGGAGTAGACAACTTTGGTTCATATGCAGTGGCATACATTATGCCCATCACTGCCTAGGGGGGAGGTTCTGCAGCTGCTGTTTGCTCATGTTCCTACTAGTTCTCATTAGACAATGATAAGTATTTGTCTCCATGCAGATCATATGTGTATGAGGTTCAGATGCACTGGTATCATGGGGTACTCTACTTGTGTCATCAGCAGTATATAATGAAGCACATAATATGCTAGGCAAATCCTATCAGCTGTGACAGAGTCATAAAGGAGATTCCCCCAGATATATCAAAAGCAGTGAAAACAGCCTTTGAGCAGGGCAAATATATATTAAATGCACAATGCATGTAGCCATATGCATTAACATTAACATTAGCCTCAGTGCCTGCACTTATCGACTAGATCACTCTGTGGAATACTGCTATCCAGGAAGTGGTGACAATGCTGATATGAATGCCATGTATGCGATTCATATAAACTGTCTGGGTGCTGTGCAGATACATTAGTTATGATATCATGTGCATCATACTCTTCCTGGTAGTTCACAGAACAGTAGCATTTCCTGTTCACAAACCTATGTAACTGTGGTCTAGGTGAAGCATTTATTGTTACATGTATATGGTCTGTGGCACCCAGCTTGTTAGGGTGTTGAGTAATGTCATAGAAGCCACGCATGCTGGTGGCTTTCTCTTGTGATGTGCTAGGAAGCTATGTACAATAGCATTACCTTGAGGAATTTGTTGAGTATTCTAGAGATGGAAACTTGAGAAATACTCAATGTGTCGCTTATTAGTCTCTAAAAGGTCTAAGTATCTAAATAAGACAGGGCCATACCTCTTCAACCTCTTAGTACAAGAAATCTGGACAGAGACTAAAATAATATAGCAATAACCCACGCCTGGGTGTGGGCAATGCGGGATTTACCCACGGTTGGCGTGGTTTCGCCCGAGGGACCAAACAAAGACAACCGTGGGTAAATCCCGCATTACCCACACCCAGGCGTGGGTTATTGCTATTATACTATGACATTATTTAAGAAAATAAATAATTACTTTTCTTAAATAATAGCATTGTATAATGCCTCTTTGCTGCCCTTCCGCAGCTGTCTGGTATCCGCAGCAGTTCTGATGTACTGCGCATGCCTACGCAGTACATCAGAGCTGTGGCCAAAAGCAACAGAGAAAGCAAGATCTCCATTGCTTTTTACTGTTTCGCTATGTTAAATGGGTTTAATGATGTCCGTTGCTTATTTTAAAGCTGTCTCGCTATGTTAAACCCATTTAACATAGCGAGACAGTGTTTTAAAAGAGACTTATACTAATGGAAAAAGTCCGGGCGACCGGACCTTTTTCCATTAGTATAAGTCGATTTACAACATGCACGCTGGCCAATCAGCGTGCACATTTTTGAATATTAATGGGGGGGGTCATGGTATAATGGGGAACAAAGACCCAAAAATAGGGACAGAATTTAAATATTGCCTTATAAACTTAGAAAGTTGCTCAAATAACAGTATGTGCATTACCATGCATTCTTGTGAAGGATATGGAGTCTGAAACTCAGATTTCAGTAATTATTTAGTGACTTCAGTCCTTGGTGAGTTGTCAGTAAACCATAAATTTTATAAGGAGCAAACCAAAAATATGATGCACAAATATGGGCATTCTGCAAAAATCTGGATAGTTGAGAGATATGGACAGGACTGTACATACCTTGGTCTCCACAGGTACGGGAAGGTAATAAATTCTTATAGATCTTGCATGTGTGTAACACAGCTACCAAAATCTACCCAATATCCCAAATGATTCAGAAATTATCAATTATTTCTTTTGGTATCTGATGCCACCTAGCGCACACAGACAGGAAATGTCAATAGTAATGGCTAATGTATTCTGCTTCACAACCAAACTGAGGCTAAACCTAGCATTTCTGCTCTCTACAGCTCCAGTATTTGTGGTGCCTGACCTTTTATAGATAAACACACATTGGGGCATCATTTCCCCCACATACTACTATTTCTCTACCTAGCTTCCTTTGCATGTCATTATGCAGTCAACTGCATTTTCTGTATATATGTTCTGCAGCACATTTATATTCCCTCCACTGCAACTCAGCCTGAGACTACGAATCACAACTATGAATTGCTTAATATGCAACTTGTCTATGCATCCTGGACATTATCTAGAAACAACAGTGGTTGCTTCTGATTTTAACTCATCATTTTAGAATGTATAACATTTATGCTTTTAAAACTTCATATGGTTTGCAACACGCTCTGGTGCTTCATTGTGCAAGTTAGAGGCATATGACCTGAACTGTTCTAAAGGAGTCATTAACATGTAAACAAAGATTAACTATTATATCTTATTTATTACTCTTGCTTTCCTCTGTTCATTGCAACATTAGTAACCACAAATATGTGAAGGTGAGCACAGTGTTAATAGCTGGAGATGGTGCCAGTGGATAATGAACTTCAAGGGAGTTACCCCACTGAACTTCATTCAGTAGTGAACAAGATTCCAATCTACATTAGGCAGAGCTCCTCACCAACACTCTTCAAGAGAAACCTTGACGAGTGGCTGGGAAACAGGAAGTTTACCCCGGGGATCACTTCAGTGGCTCTGCTGGACAGAGGCCCAGGGAACTAATCTAAGGGGGCGACGAAAGCCAACACATTCCGGCTCGGCTTATATCGAGATAAGTGCAGATAGCCTAGTACCTACCTATGAACCTATGAACTTATCCTCACAGTGATTGGAGCAACTCCATTTACATCTTGAATCTGTTGTCTAGTTACTTTTTATATTTTTCATATTTATTTAATGTTTGTTAAAATTAGGCTAATAAAAATGTGATATCATTAGATCAGCAGACAATGCAGAAAAGACAGTCTACACTAACTCCAGCCTAAATACTCGAATATCCACCCAAGAGAAGCAGCCATCCAGCAACAACAAAAAACAGCAACAACCTTACAGTTAAAATGTAGGAATGATATTAAATGAGCCTTAATCTGATGAGAAAAAGATTGTGGCAAAAGAGTTGCAGTAGGATTACTGAGACGTTATTAGAATGTAAGAATGCATTTACAACTAGGGAAGAGTTCCTGAATTTCACAAAAACTCATATTTGCCACTAGGTGACAGTGTAGCATAAATTGTTGGTGAGCTTGAACCTAGATTATGCAGTTTTATTAGAACATCTGAGAGTTCTCACTTGCTTGGTATTATAATCACTGAGGTAGAGGTTTGTCGCGTAGAGAAAGAGAATGTTTCCTTAACAGAGCTGCAGCTTAACTTTCAGCCAATTCAGCCAGTTATACTGCTTTGCCAGAACAATCATTCTTTATCAACAAAAATAACCAGTTTTCATTTTTTTTTAAGATTATGATGAGAAAAAAGATCACAAACAGCAGCTGAAAATTTGCATACAAGGGTAATGCCATGATATGCCAGGTAATACTCTACAGGAAAATAGTTTCTAGGTGGGTCACGTGATGGCACTGTATTAAATAAATAAGAAAGGGCTTTGTCTTTGTAGTGCTCAGGTGCAGAACAAAAACATTCAAAATAAAGACGTGAAGGAGAAAGCATGAAATGTGATCATATCCCATGCAACAAACTGCTAGCAAAAAAATCCTTGGTTGCAGGCTGCGGCTACTAACACTGAGACCAAGGATAAATTAGCAGCACTTTTCACACTGATTCTGTAGTGATGAGTAAAAGAAGGACATTAAAGGGTAACTTTAGTACAGGTGCTTCCATGCACTGTAGGATATACCCAGAGGTGCCATGTCCATCTCTTAGTTTCATTCGTTAAGGTCAGGGTTGATCTAGAGGCAACTACTATGCATAATTCTTTTTGCCGTGGCTGAGAATTTTTTTTATTAGTAAAGTTATTAGTGAACTAAATATTTGTAGAGGGTATACTAGATCAGTTTGCTGAAATATCAGTAAGCAATCAGTTGCTCTAAATTCATTCAGTGTGTACATGTTCCTCTTTTACCTCAGAGAATGATCCTTTATCTACATCCAAGGAATTGCTCTTGCTTCGAAAGATAAAACAAAAGTAATAGAATGTTAAGCAAAGTTGTTACCAGTTACATTTATGTGAAACATTTTCATTAGCAGATCCAATAGGTAGCTGTTATCTCTTTGAAGGTTAGGCCTAGTAATGGTAGTAGTCATATGAGGTCTGCTCCTCTTAAAATTGTGTTTTTTGACAAATCACTAGGATGATCTAGGGATTAAACTCACTAAATAATGACATGCATTTGAGTTTCAGATTTCACAGCCTTCAGAAAATGCATTGTAACACAACCCCCCAGATTCAGCAAGCCCTGCACGGCGTGCAGGACTAGTGCAGGAGCTCCAGCAGGCAATATGTCTGACATACGATCCAGGAATAACCTGTATGGACGTGAACAAGCACTCCTGCACTAGTCCTGCACAGACTCAGCCCCTCTATGCAAATTACCCCATTTGCAGGAGAAATCCATGCAAATGAGGTGAATTTGCGATCCAGGAAGCTGGAAACCGGACATGCAGGACTAGTGTAATCAGCAGAAATGTACTCCGCCAGTAACGGAGTACATTTCTCCAAACTACAAAACAGAGCAGTGACAGCTCCAAATAAAGGGTGGACATCATGTAGAAAGCATGCCAATGGCCAGTTATAAGGCCACTGGCATGGAAAACAGTTGCATAAAGAAAAAAATCAACTTTTATTTTTTTTAGCCAATCTCGGCTGTTTAAGTGTAGGGCAGCAGTGCGCAAATGGAATCCAGCAGAAAATAAGGAAAAAAAACGAAAATAAGCTTTCTAACCAAAATCACTATTTTGCAATTATACTCAATGGCAGGCAGAAGACAGCACGGCCAGTGAATAGTGGTTGCTAAGGGGGGGAGGCTCAGTGTGGGACATGTAACTATGCATCAGCAGGCAATCTTATGCAAATGAGGGGAATGATACTGAATCTCAGATTTCCCCTGCATGCTAGTCAGCACCCAACAGTGTAAGAGCAGGAATAGCTTGGTGCAAGCCTAGGAGTTAGCTGACATCATAGGGGGGGGTGTGTCAGGCATATTTTAAGCGGATTGGAGCCCTGTGGCTTGTATTTGCCCTTAGCTTGGCAGAGCTAAGCAAGGGGGTGTGCCTGAGGCTGCCTAGCACTCTTTACATTGCCTAAATGGGTGTGTACACCGCGCACCAGGTTTTAAAGGAAAAAAAAAAGTAAACCAGGAAATAGCATCTCTGTGCACATTTGAGCACTATGTTTGCGGGGTGCACCCCCAGGCTTAAACAGGAAGGCAATGGGAAGGGAAAACAGAAGTAGGAAGGTAATCTAGGAGAACTATCCTAGCTGGCAGGTGAAATGTATCTGAATAAGCCAACTACACAGGCAGCAGAACAGCCCAGCCAAGAACACCACTATAAACTATTCAAACACCTTTTCCTCTAGTTTTTCCCACATACTCTACACCACCGGTGTATACAAGCGGGGAACTTTTAACAAACAAAACAACAAAATGATAGGGGCTGCTAGAGCTATCATACAACAACATGTGGAAGAGGCTGAGGGTGGTGAGGATGTGAATGCTGTCATCCAGCCCACAGTGAGGAGATGCAGAAGAGTGTACAGACCCAGGGTAACCTACCAGGGGCTACATGAGCTGGAGATAGTGGAGCGCTATAGGGTGGACAGGGAACTCCTACAGCAAATTGTTGAGCTATGCCGGCCATGCCTGACACACAGAACTAACAGAGGGGAACCCATCCCAGTGGATACCAAGGTATGTGTAGGCCTAAGAATACTAGCTACAGGTACCTTCCAAAGGCCAACTGGGGATATCATGGGGATCTCACAGGCATCAGCATCCAGGGTACTCCACCAGTTCCTGGATACCATGTCAGCACATGCCAGTGAGCACGTCTATTTCCCCAACACCCGTGAGGCGTTGGCCAGCAATATGCATCTCTTCCACCAAATAGCAGAATACCCTGAGGTAGTGGGTGCTATAGACTGCATGCACATATGCATCAAAGCACCATCCAGTGAGCAGGGTAAGATCTGCATCAACCGCAAGGGCTTCCCCTCCATCAGCTGTCAGGTCGTGTGCGATGTCCAGGGCATAATAATGAATGTGTGTGCTGGCTGCCCTGGAAGCTATCATGATTCCAACATCTGGCATCTGACACAGCTGTACCAGAGATTTGCCAATGGGGACATCCCTAACAGTCACCTAGTGGGGGATGCCGATTATGCACTGGAGCCATGGCTGATGACACCCATCAGAAATGCACACACACCGGAACAAGAACTCCATAATGAGACACACGCACAGACCAGAATTATAATAGAGCATGTGTTTGAGATGCTCAAGTCACGGTTCCGGTGCCTGGACACATCCGGTGGAGCCTTGCAGTACTCACCAGCTACATGTACTCAAATTGTTATCGCATGTGCCATGTTACACAATATGATCCTGCAGAAACAGCTGCAGCAGGAACAGTACGGGGCAGGGCCACACAGCCCCCCACCATTGCAAAGACCTGCACAGGCACAGAGTGACTCGGAGGAAGAACAACCTAAGCCTGCCCCAGTAGGCAGAAGGAGGTGTGCCCAGTATGCCCTGGCCTTGGCAAAGAGGCAACACATAGCACATACACTGACACAGGAGGGACCCAGGGAATAACACCTCTCTCTGATTCGCACATACAGTAAAAAGGATGCCAAACATGATACTACCTGTGTTCAACCATGTGTAGGGAGTGTACTATGTGCATCCGACACAGGCAGCCTTCAGCACCACCCGCAATACTGGCACACCCACAAGGTAAGTCACTCAACTTACCAGTTGCCGAATGTAGTAGTATGTGTTGTTACCTGTATCTATGGTATGGATGTGAGCATGTAAAGGAATTGGGTGGCTGAATGGGATGCCAGCAGATAGTAGACATCTATAGTGGCAGCATGAGATCTGTGACAAATACAGGTGTCACCATAGTAGCCAGTACTACACATGGTGACAAAACCTACTGCAGGAAATGTGCTGGGCCACATGTGTGTCCATATGACATGCACATGCCAGTCAGGGAGGTTCACATACCCAACAACAGTCACAGCCAGCAGGACAGGTGTAGACAAACACAAACAAAGGCTGTTCTAAGGTCACTAAATGATGCCTATGGGTAACCTCCGTCGCTCTAGGCCTACTCAGACAGACTACACCAGGTCAGGCAGTGGGATGTTAGTTCTGAAGGGTAGGAAGTCAGAAACTAATATGTAGGTCAATCAAATGTAAGACCTGTAGCACACTGACATGCCTCTAGTCAGCATGATAGGTTAGGAAACAGAATGAAATGGCGTACCTGACATACCAGTACAGTCATAGCAAATGTGTACAAGTGTCATGTGTGCCCCCCCCAATGCTGTGTAGCAATGTAGAAACAGTAAGGTGTGCCCCTCCCAGCCTATACAGACATGTAGTAGCAGTCAGGTGTGCCCCCTCAGTCCTATGTAGACATGTAGTAGCAGTCAGGTGTGCCCCCCCCAATCCTATGTAGTAATGTAGAAACAGTCAGATGTGCCCCCCCATATCCTATGAGACAATAGTAACAGTCAGGTGTGCCCCCCCTGTCCTATGTAGAAATGTAGTAACATGTATGTGTAGGTATAATACCAGTGGAGCATAGATGCCCAGAGGTGGCCAAGGTAGCAGGATAGATTGTAGCATTTGCACAATATGCAGGTATGTATGTGTTAGGTTGGTGTGTGTTTCATATTGTGTGGGAGTGGTCAGTATGTATGCATGTTGAGGTATGATCTGGTGGCCATTGCCCACTACTGCTGATGACAGGGCCAAGTCCTCACAACTGCAGTGCAAAAGACAATTCCCACCACTATAACACATACTAGCAGTAAGCCATTGTAAATGTATGGTGGTAATATGTGGCACCATCTGAAAGAGTGACATGGCATGGCTGTTGGGCTAGATATACAAGCAGTACACAGGGGAAAGTACCCCAGACATACAGTATATAATGTGCAACTGTGAAATGGACACACCCTTGGAACTGTACATACAGGTATGCATCACATTATCTGGGCCTGTAGTAGGGAATACCTGTGTCATCTGGCCAAACACTTGCAGATCAAAAAGGTAGTAGGACTGATGTATTGGGAAACAGCTGATGTATCTGCACATGCCAGCATAACTGGAATGCCCCATGCATATCTGTGCGTCAGATGCAAGTAGTGTCCATAGCACACATGCACCCAGCTCACTAAAACACCACCCACAGGTACATCTCTGGTCATATCCCTGCTGTTGGGAATGGGTACAATATGACCCCACCTGTATATGGCAATAGAGAAAGAATGCAGCATGCAGTGCAGGTGTCCTATGCAGGTGTGTCCCTAGCTGTAGGTAGCACCCTGCCAGCATCCATGCCACCTGATCAAGACTAACAGAAAGTATTGGAATGAACACCTAGTACACCTACCCTGTCACCCCAGGGGAATATACTGTATGGCGGCCTGAGACTGTAGGACTGATGGAATGCAACGGCCTGCGACAGCTGGCCTGCATCAACACCAAATGGTCTACAGGCCTCTGCCAAAAGCCTGTGTATCACATGTACTGCCAATGCATGTTATGTCATGGACACCCAAATAACAGCATAACACACTCCACATAAGTCATATGCAAGGCCATGTGGACAAACCACAGTAACATATCCACCGTGTCCTACTGCATAAACTGTGGACCAAACACAGCTGTGATGAGGTGATAACATTAGGGAAAGTATCAGAGAATGTATGCATAATGTATGGAAGAGGATAAAATGATAGATGGGGGTGGGAGCATGGCCAGCATGGAATGTGCAAGGTTCAACACACAGCTGTGTGCACACACTATCCTTGGCTGCAAACACATAAATGGGTGGCTACAAACCTACCCGTACATCACAATAGGGGTAATGTCCTGACCCATGGCCCCTGCCTCTGGGTAACCTGTTTGAATCTGTACAGCTGTGAGATATTGCCACAGCAAGATAAGGCCATACTGTCATGTTGATGGATGCACAAGAATGGGAACCTCTGGCAGCACTGTACCAAGGTGCTAAACTAGATACACAGACCCAGCAGCAAGTGTCTGCAGCTCCCCCTCCAGAATGGCATAACTTACCATAAATCTGTAGGCATCTGCCCACAATACCGGACACAGCTACAGTCACCTTTGTCCCCTAGGACATCACTGTAAGCAAGAATATCCACCTGACAGTACTTGAGGACATAAAAAAATCACAGTGTATAACAGCACACGTCTGAGTATCTCTGCTAACACCAGTATCATGTAGAAGAAGCAGCACAGACACAATCACGTACAGTACACACTATCCCCTGCACAGTTTGTCCCCTTATTGTCAAATGATTTACAGATACCCTGCAGAAACAGTTTGCTACCTGTAGGTGTACAACACAAAAGTCTGCACTGGAGTACAAACTACCTGGAATGGATCCACACATTCAATACAGAAGGGCATACTGGGCATGCTCGCACACTTAGAGAAATGAAGGCAATGTCAGTCAATAACATACTGAAAGGTCATACTGGGCATGCTCGCACAAACAAATGAAGCCCATGTCTGCAAACAATAGTGCACCATAAATATCTGACAGTTGCAGATGTTAGTGCATACACTCCTCAGTATGCACCAGTCATGCTTTGCACACACATTGGATAGGAATACAGACATATATCCAAGGACAACACACTATAATAAGTCAAAAGTAGACATACATAGATGTGTGGAAGAGAGTGACTGTGACAAAGAACCATCCATCATGAGGCCTGTCTCAACCAGCACACAGCCAAATGGCTACAACCACATGATGCGTAAATGTCACTCATTGTAGAAATTAGCCACTGGTATTCATCAGCATTACAGACTATGTGGTGTAAGTGCTAGCTGTGCAACATGACTGTACAAGGCAGTAGTCATCTAGCATCTGTATACATGTGAAAGAAAACAAAAGCTGGATAAACGCCTGGTATACACCTCAAGCGAAAAAAAATGATGAAAAGACCAATGGTTAGACCACAGCTGAAGATAAAAATGGAATAATCCACGTCAGGAAATAAATCACTTGCAGCTTCACAGTAGTGCCCCTTTATAAAACCAAAAGTTGTAACTGAGATGTAGTAGTCAAGGTAGGAAACGGTTCACTTGCAGTTTCACACCACTTTATTAAACAAGAGTAAGCGCTTTCACGATCTAAGTCAACTGATCGCTTCTTCAGACTCATAAAAACAGTTAAAACATTGGTATTTAAAATATGGTTCAACCAATGAAAACACATATAGAACTATGACATAGACTAATTAAAATTGCATACATCAGTACATTAATTTGCCTTATATTCTGCATAAGATTAAATAAAATATACATATAACAGACACATTTTATGTAATAATCCATATTACTTAATGTTTTAGTGGTCTGGATTTTAAAAAAAGGTTTCAAGGAAACAGCATTGTTCAATCCTATTTTCAATGGTATATTTAGAGCTTTCATTTATGTCTTTCTTACTATAACCTCTGTTTAAGAAGTATTTCTCTAATATAGTCATTGTCTTCACAAAGCCTTCATCTGTATTATATTCTTTTAGAAATAAGAGGTCCTTAAAAAGGCAACTCTGTTATAAATCCAGAAACAATGAAAGAATGATCCTATCTGATAGGCAGGGGACTTTTCCTTGCAAAAATTGTACAGCATGTGACTATTTATATAATAAATCTACATATAAACATCCTACACTAGGATTTATAATTGATATAGATTTTTATGCTGACTGCAGAACACAAAATGTGGTTTATTTCAGCTTCTGCACTGTCTGTCATGCCTTTTATACAGGCAAAACCAATAGGTGTCTAAAGGAACGTATCCTTGAACACCTTACAGATATAAGAAATAAAAAAGACACAAGTGCTTTAGCAAAACATGTGGAAGAAGAAGATAGGAAACATATTTTTAATTTCATGGTTTTTAGAAATAATAAATAAAAGTAAGAGGGGAGGTGATATAAGGAATAAGGTAGAGGAAACCGAACAAAGATGGATTTTACTACTTCAGGCAGATAGGTCTCCTGGATTGAACAATTCTGTTTCCTTGAAACCTGACATGGATCATTCCATTTTTATCTTCAGCTGTGGTCTAACCATTGGTCTTTTCATCTGTATACATGTACCTGCATAATATAACCCTGTGTGTGAATGCATGTGGTGTGTCAACCTCTGGATGAATGGGTTATGGCCCTTTCATACACACTGCTGTCTCCATAGCCCTACTATGACAAGCCTGCTGATGTCATCCACTTTAAAATACACCTTTGGGAATTGAATAGCCCAGTAATTTATGTGGCGTGTCCTAAAACTGCATAATGCTGTAGTGTGATAAACTAGTTAGGTAGGAGGTCTAATCCCAGACATAGCAAGTGTGTGTGTGTGTGTGTGTGTGTGTGTGTGTGTGTGTGTGTGTGTGTGTGTGTGTGTGTGTGTGTGTGTGTGTGCCTCTGTCTGTGTAGGGAACAGTGCTTTTTAGGCTAGTCAACCTCACTACAATTCAAATGCCCTAATTTAGCAAGTCTGCTGATGTCATTCACTGCAAAATACACCTTTGGGAAAGGTGTAGCCCAGTAATCTCCATGGCACATCCTATAACTGTGAAATGCTGTAGTGTGATTAATTAGGTAGGAGTTGTAATCCCAGACATGCAACTGTGTGTGTGTGTGTGTGTGTGTGTGTGTGTGTGTGTGTGTGTGTGTGTGTGTGTGTGTGTGTGTTTGTGTGTGTATGTGTGTGTGTGTGTGTGTGTGTGTGTGTGTGTGTGTGTGTGTGTGTGTGTGTGTGTGTGTGTGTGCCTCTGTCTGTATAGGGAGCAATGCTTTTTAGGCTATTCAACCTCGCTACAATTCAAATGCCCTACTTTGGCAAGGCTGCTTATGTCATTCATTGTGAAATACACCTTTGGAAAATGTGTAGCCCAGTAATCTCCATGGCGCATCATATAACTGTGTAATGCTGTAGTGTGATAAACTAATTAGGTAGGAGTCCTAATCCTGGACATGGCAACTCTATGTGTGTGTGTGTGTCTGTCTGTGTAGAGAGCAATGCCTTTTCATCCAAGTCACACCCAGTACAATTCAAATGCCCTACTTTGGCAAGGCAGCTGATGTCATTTACTGTGAAATACACCCTTGGGAAAGGTGTAGCCCAGTAATCTTCATGGCGCATCTTATAACTGTGTAATGCTGTAGTATGATAAACTAATTAGGTAAGAATTCTAATCCCAGACATGGCAACTGTATGTGTGTCTTTGTGTGTCTATGTCTGTGTAGAGAGCAATGCCTTTTTAGGCAAGTCACACTCAGTACAATTCAAATGCCCTACTTTGGCAAGGTGGCTGATGTCATTCACTGTGAAATACACTTTTTTGTAATCTCCATGGCGCATCCTATAACTGTGTAATGTTATGGTGTAATAAACTAGTTAGGTAGGTGTTCTAATCCCAGACCTGGCAAGTGTGTGTGTGTGTGTGTGTGTGTGTGTGTGTGTGTGTGTGTGTGTGTGTGTAGGGAGTAATGCTTTTTAGGCTAGTCATGCTCACTAGAATTCAAATGCCCTACTTTGGCAAAGCTGCTGATGTCATTCACTATGAAATACACCCTTGAGAAAGGTGTAGCCCAGTAACCTCCATGGTGCGTCCTATAACTACATACTGCTGTAGTGTGATAAACTTGTTAGGTAGGAGTTCTAATTCCAGACATGGTAACTTTATGCATCTCTGTCTGTGTAGGGAGAAATGCTTTTTAGGCTAGTCACACTCAGTACAATTCAAATGGCCTACTTTGGCAAGGCTGCTGATGTCATTCACTGTGAAATACACATTTGGGAATAGTGTAGCCCAGTAATCTCCATGGCACATCCTATGACTTTGTAATGCTGCAGTGTGATAAACTAGTTAGGTAGGAGTTCTAATCCCAGACATGACAACTATGTGTGTGTTTGTGTGTGTGTGTGTCTCAGTCTGTGTAGGGAGCAATGCTTTTTAGGCTAGTCATGCTCACTACAATTAAAATGCCCTACTTTGGCATGGCTGCTGATGTCATTCACTGTGAAATACAACTTTGGGAAAAGTGTAGCCCAGTAATCTCTGTGGCACATCCTATAACTGTGTAATGCTGTAGTGTGATATAGTACTCTGCTAGGGGTTCTATTCCCACACATGGCAAGTGTGGATGTTTGTGTGTATGTTCCTTTGTGTAGAGAGCAATGCATTTTAATCTAGCCACACACACCACAGATCAAATGCCCTACTTTGGCAAGGCTGCTGATGTCATTCACTGTGAAATACACCTTTGGGAAAGGTGTAGCCCAGTAATCTCCATGGTGCATCCTATAACAGCCTAATGCTATAGTGTGATATAGTACTTTGGTAGGGGTTCTATTCCCACACATGGCAAGTGTGGATACTTGTGTGTCTGTTCCTTTGTTTGTGTAGGAAGCAATGCATTTTAGGCTAGTCACACTCACTACAGATCAAATGCCCTACTTTGGCAAGGCTGCTGATGTCATTCACTGTGAAATACACCTTTGGGAAAGGTGTAGCCCAATAATCTCCATTGTGCATCCTATAGCTGCATAGTGCTGTAGTGTAATAAACTAGTCAGGTAGGAGTTCTAATCCCAGACATGGCAGGTGTTTGTGTGTGTGTGTGTGTGTGTGTGTGTGTGTGTGTGTGTGTGTGTGTGTGTGTGTGTGTGCGTGTGTGTGTGTGTGTGTGTGTGCATGTGTGTGTGTGCGTGTGTGTGTGTGTGTGTGCGTGTGTGTGTGTGTCTGTGTTTTTCATTTGTATCCTATGTGGAGGTGGCTGTGAGTGTGTAACAGCTGGACTCATTGTGGAATGGGTTTTGCAAATTTCTTATATGGTGGCCCTATTATATGTCACAATGTCCACCTTACAGGGATAACAGATGTGAAATAGCCGAGAGGCTGGGGTGCCAATCCATACCCCTACCTGTGACATCAAGGCTTGGCGAACAAAGTTAGCAACCCTTGTATTACCCAGAGAACACTCTCAATCCATGTCTCATACAAAACATACTTGCCTAGGCAACAACTGCTATGTTAGTAGTACCCTGCATATTGCCCACAAATAGTAACCATGGTGTGATTGCAGTGGACGACAGAGGGCATGGCACCCTGTCCATCAGTACAATAGGCACGTACATGCAGACAGTGCACCTTCACTATGTTCCCCACTGGACACCTGAAACACCTGTAGTGCCATCAAATGTAAGCCACAAAGGACATGCCATGCCTTAAACACATGCCCTGTATGGACAGATGCCACTAACATCAGGGAATACCTGTATCATGCTATCAATGTAGGTGCAGGGTTAACCTGCTGTCCATTACCAGTTCCTGCCACATGAGGCCAGGACTGGCATATCTGATGATAACAATCTGTGCACACAACATGGGCCAGACACCCCAGGTACAGTTCCACATGTCACTGTACATGCATGTGGGACATGTGCACATCCTAGACACCGTCCATGTCATGAACTACTGAACACATACATGGCAAGCAATGCACAGCAATGGCCATACACAATAGTTACCCAGGTGACTGGATGGTGAATACAATGCCCACCTGTGTGGGCCAATCTAGACACTACACCCCTGAACCACACTGCAGACATTGTCATGTGGCCTGATGCCATGTTATACCCATCATCTAGCCTTGAATAGCCATCTGGCACAGTCAACCACTACACAGCCATGAAGCAAGGCACCCATGCATGTCAGTAGTGGCACCCTGTGTCTGTGTGTGTGGTGTATGATGCCTTTGACCATATTCACACTCACTACCACCCCATTGGCACTCTGAAACATGCTGTCTGATGTCAGACACCTCCACATACCCTTTGCCCATATAACCTCCAGATAACCCCTGTGGTGCATGTGATACCTGCAAAGTACTGTATTGTGGCAAATTAACTAGTGTGGAGGTGTATGCCTGACCCTGCCAAGTGTGTCAATGTGTGTGGGTCCCTGAGAGAGTGTGGCTGTGTTGATGCTGACACCTGTTCATGCAGACAGGCACATGTACTACACCTACCGTATAGCTACCATATCACTGTTGCAGATGTCACTCACAATCACATATACGTTTGGAGAGCCCCTCAATGTGTACGCTATGTGGCATATCCAATACCTGCATAGACATGTGATAGCAATACATAGTCAGTCAGGGGTTTGATACCATGTACTGGTAGGTGTGTGACAAACATGCTTAGGTTTTACTCTACTACCTCCTCCCTGACTTATCATTGCCTCTGTCTACCTCTCTCACTCCCTCCCTGGTGGATGTGTTTGTAAGTGATGTTGATGATTGGCTGATAGCCTCTGCATGAATTGCAGCCCTACTCTAGCTGATTGCATGTGGAACAACTGTCATAACATTCCCATAGCCAATTGCATGGAAACACACTCCAATACCTAGGAATATTATGTTGGTGTTGGGCCTTTTCATTCACTGTGAGCAGGACCTAGAGCTGTTGTTTAGCAAACAGCATCTCAGATGGATTGGGGCTTTACCTATAACAACATACACTGTGGAAACAGGCCAACACACAGGAGGGGGATGTGCCTGACATGACTACAGAATGTAAGTGTTGCTATTCTGCATTTGGGGTAATGTTGGTTTAACAGGGTGTGTGTGGATATGGCTGGTCTACATGTTTTAATACCTGTCATGACAGTGCTATGTTTCTGAGGAAACCCCATCTATAAGATCATCTGCAGACTGAGCAGTGTGTGGTTACTTTTGTTTCTTGTGTTACTCACAGAGCACCTATCTGCAAACTGCAGATGCATAGTGTGAGGACTGCAGTCAGTACATGGTGACAGACATGAGAGTTTCTGACCTCATATCCCTCATAGGACATATGTCGCAACAAACCCTGTTACAACAGTAAATGTATGAGGTTATCACAGCAACATGTCAATACTGGCCCTGTGCATGTGCCTCCAGCCACAACCCTGTCAACCTGTGTACATATGTCATGCAGTAAGAGGTGCATATGTCCTGTACGCCATAATTTATTGACATCATATCTGATAACAAGCCAGTGAGATATCAGACTGCGACACATGTTATGTATAGTAGGGGTTCTCTTTGAGGACATAACCTGGGCATTCTGTGGTTGTGTGTAGAGCACTGAGGTCTGTGTACCTATGGTGATTGTCGACAGTGTGTGTATTGTGAATATGTACCTTGGCCTGTGTACAGACAGTGGTAGATGTCATTGTCCTTAGCCCTGTTCTATCTGATGCTACAATGCTGCTCCACTGTATGTTACCCAATCGGCTTACATGTTTGTAGGGCCAAACACACACATGTCCCATACCACAGACAGGCATTGGACCACACTGTATAGTGGCCCAGTATATGTAGGGTTAGTGTGTGAGTGGCACATATGAGGATGGTATTGATCAGATAGTCCATATACTGTAATCTTACTCTAGCTACCATATGTGACTGTGGCTGTGTTCACATTGGTCGTGGTTATACACTTTCACACAAGTGTCTGCTACTCTGTGCTGTGACATGCCTGTAGAGCCTGCTATATATGCAGGTACATGTGCATTCCCCCATAAGAAATGTAGGCCAGTGTTGTGGCAGTCTACCTGTAGCCTGCACAGTGCTTTGTTACATGCCTAGCAGCTTAGTGTACTTACCCAGTGTGATGTTATGTCCAGATACTTGCCAGATGTACTGCTGCCAGGCCACCATAACAGTCATGTATGTCAGACAAAGCAGTGGGATGGTGCACAGATGTATGTCACTAACTAGTGGGTAGTATGTGGCCATGGCACCCGTGTACCAGCGGTTATTATGTGTCACAACAGACAGGGCTGTGTGAATGCATAACTTATGAGGGCAACTGTATATCAGTATTTACATGAAATACCCATCTACATGGCTGTTAACATCCACATTGTCAGGCTTGGTCCACATGTCTTGCACTAAGGGGTTCTGTGTAAACCTCTGGACTGACCAGAGTGTGTCAGACTGTCCACATTTATTGGCCATATCTCTGCTGTAGTCCATAGGATCATTACTGTGCTAGCAGTGGTACTGTACTATGATGTCCTTAGGATGTCTGTCAGTAGCCAATGGCGCACATGTTAAAAGCAGATGTGACCTCCCACACACCACATGTCTGTGAAGACAACCCCTATCACAGTAGCAATAGTTCACATATATACCTGCACTACATACCTGACATCCCCGTGCACTACGAGGTTGAGACTATTGGGGTTGAGATAGGGCTCCACTCCATGGTCAGGACATATGGTGGACATATATGTATATATAATTTGCTATATATATATATATATATATATATATATATATATATATATATATATATATATACACACATTTACATATCCACATACATAGGTGGATATGTATATGTACACACACATATATATATATATATATATATATATATATATATATATATATATATAAACAGTCAGATAATACACAATACATGTGTGCCCTTATGCACTTTAGAGGCCAGTGTATGTAACAGTGGTATATGACCCCGTATTATTGAGTCTGGGCGGGGATGCACCATAACTAACCTGGGCTGTTACAACATGTGGGGGTATCAGGGGTAAGCTGCCTTAAGGTATCTGGATGTACATTACCATACAATTTACCTTGGGTAAATGCAGGCCTACTGTCTCCTGCCATACCAACTGTTCTGTTTGTCAGTGTGATTGTGATGATGTCAGTTATGCCTTGTTATGAAACAGATACATCCCATTGTGTCAACTGAGGTCTTTACCCCCCCAGGGATTGTGTACAGAGTGTAGATAGAGGCTACTGGACTATACATCTGCATTACTTACCATTGATTGATTGTTATCCTGTGGCCCAATCTATCTTTACTATTGTACTACTTGCAGGCCTCGGCCTGGACAGGAACATATGCAAACCTTTCCAGACTACTGTATTAATATAATTGTTTCACAGTTGCATTACTCTGTTTATATGTATGTCAGTATCTAAACAGCTATATGACATGGCATATAAAACTGTAATAGTAGACAAATAAAGCTTTCCCATATATGCAAACCTGTGTGTGGTGTTATATCCTTTGACCTCTCTGTCGGTATATGTTTCGGGCAACAATTCTCATTTGTATGGGTGGCTCATACAATGTCCAGTTGGTAAGGTGGCAACTGTAGGCATAGTGGTTGTTCCGTATTATGTGCATCTTCTACATATGTATCTTCCTATGCATGTAAAAGTTATATATATATATATATATATATATATATATATATATATATATCTGTATCTGCATATATGTGTCTATGCATATGTATTCTAGGAATGTTGATTGCTTCCACATTGTAATTCACTATGGTAGCCAGACTGTACTGCATGATATGTTACTGATACCAGCCTGACATCATACAGGTGGGATGGAGTACTGCTAACATCTTGTGCCCATGTTGTGTCAGGTCCTGGTTATGGGATCTGCAACAGTTGGTACTGTATTGCAGGGCAGACATGTTTAGCTGTGTGGGGGGGAATATCTATATGTACAAGACTTATTTTGTTTGGGCCCCCTTAACCCCATTAACGGTGCATGGGGACATATATGTTTTTGTTATGTTCCTTTTTATATCTATAGATGTATGTCTGTATATACCTATATAGATATACATTTATGCTTACATATATATATATATATATATATATATATATATATATATATTGCTGTATACATATAGACATATAGGTATAGACATATATATCTATAGATATATGCATAAGTATGTATATATGTTATATATATATATATATATATATATATATATATATATATATATATATATATATATATATATATATATATATATATATATATATATATATATATATACATATATAGATATGTTATATCTATTTAGATGTTAATATATGTACACACACACACATACATCTACATGTTGAAATATATTTCCTGTACTGTTGAATGACTGGGCTGGATGATATATTTGTGAAAATATCAGGGTTTTGTGTATCTGACATGGCTTAGTGGTAAATCACTTTGGATATGGTGTGCAGGTTTCTGGGTTTGAGCATTGTAAAGGCTGTTTATTTTGTTGCTGGGCAGAACAAGGGCCGTTGGATACAGAGTGATTAAGGCACTTTTAAGCGTGTTTGCGCGGAGGTAAGCACTGCTAACTTCCAGTTACAGTTTCTTATACTGATTTAGCTTCTCAATTGCTTAACCTGTGTAGGCATTGCTTACCCCCATGCAAACAAGCTTAAACCCACTTACTGCTGCTTAAAAGTGCATACTCCCGCTTACCTCCACGCTAATTTCTTTAAAAGAAAAGAAAAAAGGGTTGATAGGAAAGCGGCGAAAAAGGGGCACAAAGAGGGAAAGACAGTGGGGAAAATAGCTAGGGATGTGCAGGAGGATGTAGGGAAGGTCCATAGCTGCCCATTTCTTCTACAGCAACAGCTGTGCATATACACTGAATTTGGAGGTAGATTTGGACACTCAAACCTCTAAGAGAAGGGTGAGGACAACAATAATATGTTGTGATGCCAGTTAGACCAGATTACATTTGTCCAGTGGACATGTGTGCGAAATGGACAGCTATGTATGAGGCGAGATTTCTTTTTGGGAACAGATTGCCCTTTTTTTCAGGTGACAGTGTAATGTTGGGGATGGATAGTAGGTATATTCAGGGAGGAAGGTTGGTTAGGTTAACAGATGAGACAAACAAAACACATACAGGTGTGGTATATGACACATGTGGGGGGTAAACACTTTGATGGGGAGGACTGTTGGGAAATCGGAAGCCAATGAGCCCCCTAGTGGAAACAGTGGGACTGAGATCCCCATCCATGGGCAGTCACCATTGCACCCTCACAGCCGTGAAGGTGGCTGGGCTGGGGGCTGAGACAGAGAGCCAGGCCAACCCTCTAGTTGTGACACGCGGCCCTTGAGCTGGAGTAGAAGATCGCCAAACTGCTGATTGACATCTCTACGCACCACAACCCAGACCTGGCAACTAGTGACAGCTTCCTGTCAGCGCCCGCTCCCGGGGGGGGGTTGCCCCATCCCCTGAGGCAGCTCCACCCAAAGGTGGTGCGGGACCAATGGATGAGAAGGTCCCAGCTTGGGCCCCAGACTTGCTGGTGCCCAGGGCTATGGCCAGTTGAGGTGGGAAAGGTGGGTCCGCTGGGACCCACATTCCCATACGTGCTATGGTGTTTATGGTGTATCAACATATGTGGGTTAGTAATAGTCAACACATTCCAGGGTTATGTATAACAGCATGCATAGATATTCCCATTAATCCAGACACCAGATACGGAACAGTTGCACAGCAAACGGAACACATGCATATATGGGACCACAGTGGTAATAACAACAGCATGCAGGTACATTGATGGCACCATGCCACCAATGTTGGAGTATTTCAACATAGCACATGCATAGAAACAGATTTAAATATTTAACAACCAATAGGACATATGTCCCAACATAACAGTGGCGTCATCACATACCAGTTGAGGTGGGTATTTAGTGTATTGTTGGAGATATGGTGGGGTGGAGAGAATGATGTCAATTAAAACCTAGTATATTCCTGTAGTTCGCATTACTTTCCTAGTCAGTGCTGTTATCTGTACCTTACAAGTATTGCTGCACTACCCTATTACCTTAGTTTGGACAGTGATATGGCTGTCGACATCTTTATACATGAACTGTTTTTTACCTGCAATATACACCTCTTATCTGGTATACCTGTGGAGGAATTGTTTATTAGTAGTAACTGTTTCTACACATACTCCCAGATTCCCGGTTGATGTTATGCACATACCTGTCCATCTCTTTTTGCATAGACTTTGGCCATGTCTTGACCACATGCAGGTGAACTGGGGCATATGTAGACTATTGCCCTCTTCAACCTTTAGTGACTTATATCACCCTTATTCAGGATTTCCTACACAGCTATATTAAGTAGCACAGTGTGGGTGACAGTGGTCAGTAATACCTTATTATTCAGAGCATCTGAAACTCAAAATTCCATACAATACCAGAGTAAACAGTACCAGTATAGGGTATTAAGCTTTTATTTCTCGGCACAGTGTTCGTATCCGACATACCTGTGGGAGCAATATTTGCTAGCACTACCTGAATTTTGCCACACAAAGGACCAGATTTCACATTAGTATTATGCACATATATCTCACTCTGTTACTGTACACACTCTGGTCACAGCTTGACAACATGGGGTGTAGATAGGACATACTTGCCTTATTACTCTCAAAACAGTTTGGGGAGTTGCTAGAGTGACAGGTTTGTTCTTGTAGTTGTGTAAAATCAGTTGTATTTCTTGTTTGCTGCCTATACATCTAGGATCATCCCACTGATTTTCCAGGGGGACAGAGTGACAGGCAGCAGATATGGGCCAATTTACTGGACATTCTGGACATATCTGTACAGTTGTGGGGTATGGTTCTGTATGCAGACTACTACCACTCCCAGGATTCAAACCATGGCTGTGTGTGCTAAAAATACAACAGTTCATGTCTCAGTTGCATGTACTATTCGGATGTTTTTGTCTGTCATTTCACTGTTTTCTATGTCTCTCTCAGTTGTACTAAATGACCTCTGGGGATTACACCAGTCATATACAGACCTTCCTACACATTCTGTTTACTTTGCACAGTGTGGGTAACAGTACTTAATACAACAGTACTGTTAAGTGATTGCAAATCTAAATTACCATATGATACCAGAGATTATATACATGCAGTCCAGCAGCTAGACCTTTATTGTCAGACTATTATGCTTTTATTTACATACAAACTATATGAGACTCTTCCTGCCATATTCTCTGGCATATGCAGCACTTGTACAGGTTTTTATACTGGCAATTAACTTACTAATGCTTTTAGATTTATTTCCTATGACAGTACATGCAAGAGTATTACTAACCTGCCTCACGTCGCAACCTCTGTAGGTGACATCCATGGGCCTCCTGGTTCGTGGCCCATTCACTTGCCACTGTGAAGGACATAAGAGGAATATTTAGCCATACCTATCCATAATATACATGAGCTGGCAATTATTAAACATGTAGTGGAGTGATACTTACACACATCTGGGACAACCCCTGCCATCCTAGCCTCTTGGATCCACTGATTCAAGAGATCCCCCTTATGCAACTTCAGGTCAGCATAGTGATGCCTGACCTGCTCACCAGTGTGGGGTATGGCAGTGGGACAGGTGAGGTCACGGGCGAGACAGTCCCAGGCTTCTGCCTTATATTGGGAACCCTGGTACTGGCCGTGCAGCAGTCTCTGCTCATGGTCTTTGTCAAGGAGTCCTGCCATGACTCTGGACTCCTGGATGCTCCAGTGCTGCACCCAAAAGCACATTCCCTCTCCCCTTTCTGCCATGATGCCTGCAAGGGGAAGCTACAACCAGTTATGAGATGTATTCCTGCCTGTTGAGTTTAAGTAGGACCAAATTCCTGCACTTTGCCGTGATTGGCAGGTTTTGAAAGGGCTAAGCTATGGGCAAACCTGGTTACCTAAGGTTAGCATTGTTTAAAGGGGTATACCATTGAGCAAATTGAGTTAGTTGGCCTACACATTGCTTACACCAACTAAGTTAGTCTGTGCAATGCTTAGCGTTGCTTAATATTTACTTAGCATTATATTTGCTTTTTGGCATTAATTTATTATTCATTACATCTTATATATATGTCTGCTATCCATTATTCATGTGTACGTACACTGTATGGGATCCTTGTGTGTAATAGGGGACTTCAACACTCTATTACAATTACACCTCACATCTGGGCTTACTTCTGTACTCCAGTTCACATATTTATGTTATGTAGAAGGTTATAGAACATATGACTATATACTGATTCCTTTCACATGTTCAGTTTGATTTTACTATTGTGAGGATTTGTTTGGTGATACCTCATTCTTATGTTCTGCTGTGATGGCTTAGTGGTTAACTACTGTGACTATAGTGTATAGGTCCTGGGTTCAAGACCTGCAAGGCTGTTTATTTTTTTGCTAGGCAGAACAAGAGCTGTTGGATACAGAGTGATTAAGGCACTTTTAAGCACTTGTAAGTGGGTTTGTGCAGGTTTGCACAAGGGTAACCACTGCTAACCTCTGGTTAATGATGCATACAGAGAGCTAGCTTCAATATTGCTTAACCTGTGTGCACATTGCTTACCCCCATGCAAATGGGCTTAAACCCACTTACTAGTGCTTACCTATGCTTACTCCCGCTTACTACTGCTTAATAGTGCATACACTTGCTTACTAGTGCTTACTCCCACTTACCTCTGCACTAATTTAGACAGTAATGTATAATGGTTCTTGGGAAGGTGGCGGATTTGGAAACTGTATGGAGTTATCATTCATTAGACATTTTACCTTCCATTTGTATCCCTGATTCCTGTGTACATATACTGTATGGGGCACATGTGATTATCTGGGGACTTTGCAACATTATGACACTGACACCTCACATCTGCATTTAATGCAGTACTCCAGTTCACAAATATATGTTATTTAGTAGGTTATGCGACTAAAAATATTGGTCATAATGTGATTTGACATGGAAAATGGAATGTGCTGCAGTGGGACTTGAACTGGGAATGACTGCTCGTAAGGCAACTGCTCTGCCCACTACACTATTGCTATACTGCTTCATCTGCATATATCTTCTTTTTTATCCTCTTCTGCCATTTAAGCTGCATTAACCTTAGCTAAGCGATGGGCAAATCTGTGCACTTATGGTTAAATGTAATCTGTTTCATAAAGAAAATTAAAAGGATCTTTATATTGCTTGTGTTAACTATTGCTCTTGTACACGTGGGGGGATGTTGCTGGGGGCATGCGGACACCTATGAGCGGTCCCACTCATTCTTTTGGACTTTCTGCTGTTCTTCATTGCAGGGGCATGTATATTCTGGGAGCTCTGCTCTCAGACATGCTCCCTGCACTCTTACATGCTCCATGTAAGATTAGGAGCTCGGGCAGCGTGCCTTCATTAATATGCATGGCGCGCTGCTGTCCTGCTCCTAAACGGTCGCTTCCATGCAGGACTAAGCTAGTCCTACATAGAAGATTAGTAAATCTGGGGGAAATTCTTTTGTTATAGCAGCTTCTAAGTTTATAAATGCAATATTTAAAATGTGTCACTATTTTTGGGCCTTTGTTCCCCCATTATATCAGGCTTTGTCCAGATTTCTTGTGCTAAGAGATTATGAGGTATGATAATTACATCTGTGTTAAATATGCCAAGTATGAAAATAAGTTGTAATAAATCTGAACATTCGTTGTTGTAATAAATCTGAACATTCTATCTTTGAAATAGCTTAAGAACCACTTTAAAGTGTTTTCATCAAAGGTGAGTTTCTGTAACTTGTATACTATTAAATCATGATTCAAAATGAGAGATTACAGTGAAAACACAAACTGTTAACCAACAAATTCCACTGTAAAAGTCCAATAAAGGGTACGAGTTGGAGGAATAAAGGTTCATTGTACAGCTCCTGCACGAACACACACAATACACTAACGCTGTAAATATCTCCAATACGTTTTCATTCACACTTCATCAGATGTAAAAAAACAGGGAAATTACAAAGAACTCATTTTATATTACATTTAAACTAGTGTTTTGAAATAAGAAACAATCGGAACTACTTATCAATTAATCAATTCCAACCATGAATATGCATGTTTAAATCTCATGAATATGCAAATTTTAAAACCATGAACTCTTAATAGTTTTTATAAAACTGTGAAACAATTTGTTTTATACTAAAAATTAAAAATTGAAAATTGAAGAATTAGTGATAAGATACATAACCCTAAAGTACACATTATTTAATATGTACCCAAATAATAACATAATAAATAATTAATGTTGTGTTAACAATTTATAAAATATGGTACATAAATGCCCTCTAGTGGACTGCACCATTCATTACAACTTAGTTGATCTTATTTTTAAAACTGGAAGAATAGACAACATATCATTTAAACCTGGAAATTTTGTGGCTTCTAAAACAATTTGCCAATAAAGCTCACGATACTCCAGTTTTGTTTCCCACGTACCCCCTCTAATTTCCTTAGGAACTACTTCTAAAACAAAAAACATGAAAGAAGCTTGGGGACAATTGGACTTATGTTGAAATAAAGCATTATTAGAATTGGATTTACTTATTTCATACATATGTTCATAAATACGTGTTCTTAATTCCCTTTCTGTCTTGCCTGTATAAAATGAATTACATATCTTGCATAAAGCAAGATAAAAATTCCACTGGTGTTACAATTGGCAAAGCATTTACTTGAAAGAGTTCTGTCCCTAACACAATTCTAGAGAAGAAGTATTAATGAGAAAGGGACACTGAGAGCATGCACCACATTTAAAGGTCCCTACTTTAGTAATGTTGAAATGTTTAATACAGGAACTACCATATTCAAAAAGATTTTTAAAGTTCCTTTCTTTTCTATATGTAAAAGTTAATGCATTCCTAAAAAGGGGTGACAAATCAGAAATTTCCTTGAATTTCTCCCACTCTTTAGTAATAATATTCCTAATAATACCTGCATCTCCATTAAAATCTAACACATAAACCGATTGGCATTCACTTGGAATATTGGATTGACTACAAGGAACATCACCAATAACATCCACACCTAATATAGGTGCAAATCTACCTACTCTACCATTTTTGACCTCTGTTGTAACTTGTTCAATTAACTGAATGGGATAACCTCTCTCTAAAAACATTTGACACACAAACTTACATTCATTGTAAAAGTCTTTGTCAATAGATGTGATACGGCTTATTCTAACTAGTTGTCCTTTTATAACGTTCTTCTTCCTTGCTTAAACCAGTATCGCGTAGTGATTCAATTGGACTTCCCAACATTTGTTTTACACAACAGGATGATAACAATCCACAGGGGAATGCACCTTCTACATCAGCTCATATTTCAAAAGGAAAACCAGGTGACTTTTACAAAAATAACAGTTGGTTGGCTTTTAATGACATTATCAAGAAGAACTATGATTTTAACAATAAATCTATCTCTAGTAGAACTGAAGAGAAAGTCTTGACATATAGGGAGAATCTGGACAAACTTTATTGTTTGATGGACAGATATAAAAATGTAGATTGTAATAATGCTTATCTTAACGAGTGTTTAAAGCGTAATATAGTCCCTAAGGGACTGAGGGTTTATAAGTACCCGATAAATGCTTTTGACAAATGTGGTTTGGAAATTATTAAAGTTATAGTAGATGAAAATGAAAGAGAAAGAGCTCTTTTGTTGACAGAAATGGAATCAACCAATAGTAATATCTTGAATGATTTGTTATATTCTGTGGATAGTGAGAAAGACAGATATCATGACATTTTTAAATGTATTGACAAGAATTAAGTGTTAGGGACAGAAGTCTTTCAAGTAAATGCTTTGCCAATTGTAACACCAGTGGAATTTTTATCTTGCTTTATGCAAGATATGTAATTCATTTTATATAGTAAAAGACAGAAAGGAAATTAAGAACACTTATTTATGAACATATGTATAAAATGAGTAAATCCAATTCTAATAATGCTTTATTTCGACATAAATCCAATTGTCCCCAAGCTTCTTTCATGTTTTTGTTTTAGAAGTAGTTCCTAAGGAAATTAGAGGGGGTATGTGGGAAACAAAACTGGAGTATCGTGAGCTTTATTGGCAAATTGTTTTAGAAGCCACGAAATTTCCAGGTTTAAATGATGTGTTGTCTATTCTTCCAGTTTTAAAAATAAGATCAGCTAAGTTGTAATGAACTTTGCAGTCCACTAGAGGGCATTTATGTACCATATTTTATAAATTGATTGTAACAAAACATTAATTATTTATTATGTTATTATTTGGGTACACATTAAATAATGTGTACTTTAGGGTTATGTATCTTATCACTAATTCTTCAATTTTCAATTTTTAATTTTTAGTATAAAACAAATCATTTCACAGTTTTATAAAAAGTATTAAGAGTTCATGGTTTTAAAATTTGCATATTCATGAGATTTAGAAATGCATATTCATGGTTGGAATTGATTAATTGATAAGTAGTTCCGATTGGTTCTTATTTCAAACCACTAGTTTAAATGTAATATAAAATGAGTTCTTTGTAATTTCCCTGTTTTTTACATCTGATGAAGTGTGAACGAAAACGTATTGGAGATATTTACAGCGTTAGTGTATTGTGTGTGTTCGTGCAGGATCTGTACAATAAACCTTTATTCCTCCAACACGTACCCTTTATTGGACTTCTACAGTAGAATTTGTTGATTAAATCATGATTAACAGTCTCAAAAGCTATGGCCACATCAGTAAGTATACTTGCTTTTGTGTGTCCTTCACCCCTACTTGTATATATTGTATTAGTAGCCTTTATTAGGGCAGTTGTGGTATTAAAGTTGTTATGGAAGCCATGTTGTTAGTCACATAGGATGTTGCAGCTATTTAATGTGATAATAGTTGTTGGCATTGTAATTTTTCAAATATTTTTGTGGTTGGACATCAATTTGATATTAGTCGGTAGTCTTTGTGTTCAGAGGGAGAAATGACTTTGGGTAGAGGAATGACAAATGAGTATTTGAAAGGTCAAGTAACAGATCCTGAACTGAACAGATTTTGCAATTTCTTCAGCTGATATCTTAAGTTAGGTTGGATGACGTTTGTTGAATTTGTAGCCTGAGGAGTAAAGTTTTGGTTTGTGTTACAGTTATGGCTGTGAAGTGAAAAGTTGAAGCATAAGAGGCTAGAAGGTATAGCTAAGAGGAGGTGTTGCCACATTGGGAGTTAAGTGATGAGTGTGAAAATGAACGTTCAAGTAATGGCTGCTATGGAAGAGGCAAGGAAGTACAAGTAGTCTGTTATGAATTTGGTGGTGTCACTTGAATCCACGTTTTTTGGTACCACTTGAATCCACATTTTTATTTATGGCAGATGGATCAGTAATGTGGCCTGTGAGGTGCTTTACCCATTTCTAGAACCATTTAAGTTAGGATACATATTTTGATTGTTGCTGCCTAAGCTATGCTGCTTTGACACTATTTGTAGCTATTCAAGTTGTTTTTTAATTTTCTAATTTTATTTGGGGGAGTTTATTATTATTTGGAGTGAGAATCCATTTCTTTGATTTTTTTTTTTGGCAGATTGGTTATGAATAATATTGGTAAGGATATTGTGGTCCCTCCTGAGCTCATAAAAACCTGCACCCACCCTTTGCCAGTAGAATTCCATGGTATCCAGTAGGTACTGAATATCATGCCACAGTGCTCCCATCAGATTATTTTATTCTCTGCTATTTGTGGGCATGCCACACATGTGATCACCATTTAGTCCTGCTTTCAGACCAAATGCTACAGAAAAGGCCAGATAGCCCAGCACAGATCCACACAGATGCTACCCTTCATGTGCATAGGCAAGCCCAGTCTATAAAACATAAAACAGTAAAGAACATAATACACATCACAGTTTCAGGAAAGCTTCAGCTATCACTACCCTTTAGGCTATACATGCTAAGCTACCTAACCATACAGTAGAGCTGTGTACTAATACTCTCAGCTTGATGTATGCTAATGGGTAAACTATCACAACACTGTGCTGCATGGCCATGCAATGTGGGAGAGACGATGAAGCATGGAAATAAGCAAGACTCACTGCAGAGATGCAGGGATAGTTGTGTAAGATGGCACTAGTAAACTGTAATAAATGACTTCCTAAAATATAGCCTGGCAAACATATGAATGTGTTGAACTCAAATTGTACAGACATTAGTCAAAATTTTTTTTGGTCAATGCACTTGTTGACCAGCTGTATAATTGTAACTTCCCATAACTTAATGACAATTTACATATTCCAAGTGATTAATGCATTGTTTTACTTGTTCTTTGTCATCTCCATTTGGCTTAGGTCATGACTGAAATGGGTCTTTGGAACAGCTCACTTAGCTGGTTAAAAAATTGAATAAATAAATAAATAAAAATCAATAACATTGTACAGGGCTTTCATGCAATCTGGTGCTTAAATGTCATCAAGAATGTGGCTGTTGACAGATGTGTAACAGTCACACAATGTTGGCAAAGTTGTGTAAGGACATTATATACAACTATATATACATTAATCCTGTATACATATGTACACTGCAATGTACTCAAATCTTACCATGCAGATGAGTGAAGCACCTTTCCCACTCCCAGTATGTGGCCTCATCCCTGTGTCAGCCTGCTTCATCTGTAAGACACAGAAAATGCAATACATAAGTATACAGCAGGAAATGCATATTTATGGAACTGTTAATAGCCTAGACATGCAGTACTCCAACCCAGTGGCACTGCGGGGATCCTAGGCTCATGCTTCAAGAGACCCTCAGTCTCTCAGGCTCCTTCCCTGAATGTGACACCATTTGTGGCACAGCTGTTCTCAACTAAAGAGAGTTTATGTAGCTGCCATTAACTAGCACCCAATCTGCACCATTATATCTACCTTCAGCATCCTTCCAGCAAGGAAACATTGCCAAATAGCATCCCATGTACCTCCTAGTCCCTCCACACTGGAGTCCTAGGTGCCTCCTGAACCACCATTTTCTCAGATGTTCGGCTAGTGGTATCTCACCTATCCCTCTCACCTAATGTGGTACAGCCACACTAGCAGTGTGCCTGTGGCGCTCTATGTTGCACAAGTGGTGTTAGCATGGATCATGGAGGTGGCCCTTGACATACAGGGTCTCTGATGTAAACCTATAGCAATTCATAAAACTAGTTCTGGTGGAATTATCATTGCATATGCACATCCAGTAAACTGCATTTACATTGCATGTGCATTTGTCTGCACTGGTCACACACAGCTTACAATACTGTGTCATAATATTAGGGACTGCATAAGCAGCTCGGAAGCCTATCAAACAGGAATTATCTGACTGGTATTACTGTTTAGCCCTGTCAGGATTACATCTCACTGTCGCTGCACAACATATAACTGTATTTCATTTCTTTTCTTTGTTACAGTGGCTGTTAAGGAGTACCAATTAAATTTCAATACACAGGAGACAGAGGTGCTATTAGACACCCTTCAGAGGAACATCCCATTTCTCATATATCATGACAGGAATGTTGAGGAGATGCAGAGATTCTGGGAAGAGATAACAGCAGATGAGAATATGGTTGGGGAGGCCATGGCTAGATAGTGACATAGTGCTGCCAGGGTGCCACAGTCCTACAGTTTTTAGGTCAAGAACAGGACTGTAGTGTTACAAGCTGTCATGGACCATGGGAACATCCCAACCTCATATATGCTGCTGAGAAAGGATGAGGTGTCCATCATAGAGCTTAACCATGGACTTAGATAATAAATGCACATATTCTAACTAAAGTGCTGCACATTTTATGACCACTCTGCCGTTATCATCAGGCTTTCTTCACAACTCTAACTGCCTCACCAGCTACCTGATCTAGAAAATTAAATGACAACCAACACAACAGCAGCATCTATGCTCCATCACAGTGAATATACTTACTAAAACGATAACCATAACCCTGAAACACAGAAAACCAGTTACAGCAGGCACTACACAATCAATGTAAATATGCATCAAGTCATGTAGAAGCCTGGAGAGCAACATTCTATGTAGAAGTGTAGCTAGGGTGCGGCAAAGGGGGCAGACCCCCCTCCCGGTGCAAATTGTTAGGGGACACAATCAACAGATCACAGTCAGTCTTCAGTGCATGCTACCAATCAGAAATGAATGCCAGTATTGCAATAGTGCTATGATACAGGTGATTGCTATAAATATAGCATACAGTTTACTGCAGTTTTAAAGGAGAGAAGAGCTTTGAGTTGTTTTCCTCAGAAATGAAACTGAAACTTAATCATTAAATATATTTCCTTCCCTAATACTAATAATATAACAGTGAAATAAAAACATGAACCCAGTGGACACAAGCATTAATAATCAGAAAAGATTCCAAAGGGGACATGGCCAAGATGGGCACAGGGTGACAGCAGAATTTAGCAGCTCCACGAAAAAAATATTATTTACACTGGAATTTTGTCTTCTATTTACAAAATTTGAACTTTTTTCTGTCTAACTCTATAATAATTAACAGCATCTACAACAATATCAACAAATAAACCAGAGGAAGGCAAATTTTCCAGTCAAAAATATACTTGGAATTTTTCTCCTCATCTGAAGAAGAACATCATCATGAGCTTCACAAAGACCAGCAGTCAAGAATCCAGTCTCAAAAAAGAATTTCAAACTCTAATAACTAATATCCAGGACCTAACTACAAAAATTGATAAAATAAACATTAAAATGTACAACTTTAAAGAAAAAAGCTCTAAACAAATGGACTTACTTCATGAAGACCTGCAGCAGCAAAAAAAAATTCAAATAACTGGTATAGAAGAAGCACTAACTGACATGGAGAGCAGAATAAAAGAAAAGGAAAATAACTTGGAGTTCCTACTTAAACAAAACACTGTGCTACAAAATAAACTAGATGATCTAGAGAATAGATCCCGCCGAAACAACTTCAGGATTTCTGGATTACCTGAAAACATTGAGGGTAACAACATGATAGGTTTTCTAACTTCTTGGCTGCCAAAACCTCTTGACCTTCCAGAAGCAATGTTATTTGGCATAAAAAGAGCTCACCGGTCATTATCTACAACTGATAGCAACAAAAAATATCCAAAATCTGTTATAGTTAGATTTCTTCCCTCATCTGACAAAAAATTAGTTTTAAAAACTGCTTGGTCTAAATCACCTATAAAAGTCAATGATTCAATAATCCGTTTTAACAATGACTATTCATCCATGGTAATAACGAAAAGAAAAATATTCTTACCTCTGATAAAAGAACTGAAGAAAGCACAAGTGAAGACCCATCTCCTGTTTCCTGCAAAGCTGAAGATTTTCATCCCAGAGGGACCCAAGGTGTTTGAGGACCTAGACTCTGCGCTGATTTTTTGTCAAAAATCATAAGGTCCTGGAAAAAATAGAAGAAATGGAATGGGCTAGTCCTTCTCTTAAAAGAATGGCATCTAATTCGACGTGGGATGGAAAACCACAGAGAAAGAAAAAAGACATAAAAACAAACGAACTATACTATAATATACTTCTATTCCTTTTTATATGTAAGGACCTTAAAACAAAAAGCAAAGCTTTTCACTGCTATGCTCTCTCTCTTCAAGGTAAGCATTTCATATCATCATAAAAATTAAAAAGTATATAGTTACCTATACCCCATAAGCTTAATTTAATAATGCAAACTTAAAAAGTAGTGATACGATAATCCTTCACTTAAAATTGTAGTGCTTTCATCTAGTCTGTTACATTTAATTAATCTCAGACAACTTTAAATAATATTATTAGCTATGATAAAACAGCAGTGTTGAAATAACATAAATACCTTCTACCACATTCATTCTAGGCAACAGGGTGATATAAAGGTAAAGAATCTATGTTAACAATAAAATAGTGATCTGAACTCACAAAGGTAGAACTGGGCTTAAAATAATTATATTTCAACAGTAATATGTTCAGTTTTCATGCACACCACTCTAACATACCAGTCCTATGTCACATGTCTTTGAATGGGGAAAACAGTACTTTTTTTTTTTTGATGGCTTAGTCCTGAGATACATAAATTTATGGGAGGGAAGGAAAGGAAAGAAAAGGGGAATAAAGGGAGAATTTTTTTATGAAGTGAAATACTGCATATTTCTTTATGTTTCCTTGTTTGGATGTGTTATTGTATAAAACAGGCTCATGCTGTTTCTATGGAAACTTTTTTAGCGGTTTTCCCGCTGATTTTCATTGGAGACAACTTCTGGACTTCTAATTCACCTCGCGCTGATGATCCACAAGCTTTAGCCAGCTTGAAAAAATCAGTTACAGCATTGGAACCTCCTGAACTACTTCGTACTTCACTAGAACTACGCATCGCGCACTTATGACATCAGCAAGAGAGACAGCCTAAACCAGGAAATCTGTTTCCTGGTTAACTTCGAATAATGAGCTTTTATGGATAAAAAAGCTTATCCCAAGCATAACAACAGCTCTAAAACTTTAAATAAGAAATCGACACAGGAGGATTATGGCACATTAATAAGGGAAATGTAGATTTCGAGACTTTGTTGCCAAACTGTAAGTTAATTTACTCACTAAGCTACACTGTTTAACTAAAATCTATTGCATATCTGCTCTCACTATAAGTTAATGAGCACATTGATATGCCTTTGTAAAGTACTTTGGTGACAAGAGGATGAAGGCATACACCTGTCATAGTCAATACAATATGTTAATAACTTAAATAAATTTACTATATAAGATAGATAATACTATATAAGAGATGTCCTAAGGCTAAAAAAAGAAGTTATGTCCTTACCATAACGTTCCATGTGGAGTGTTCATCTCGCCTTGGTTATTACACATGGGTTCGGAGCCGATCCTCGGCTCCGTGCCGGCCGACTGCAAGCTCTGCATCGAGAAGAAGCTCGAGGACATCTAATACCCACAATCCCCCTCTGCCTTTACCTCAGATCTAGTTTGCAAGCAAACCAGACATAAAGCACGCACACATGCTAACTATATACATAAAGTACATATATACAAACATACCAAGGGTATGAAAGTAACACTAATACTGCAACAGCAGAAGGAGAATACTCCAGACCAGGCACCAAATCGAACGTTCTTCCTAAGGGTGGGAGTGTAATAACCAAGGCGAGATGAACACTCCACATGGAACGTTATGGTAAGGACATAACTTCTTTATGTGAGAGTGTTCAATCTCGCCTTTGTTCTTACACATGGGTAGCGTCCCTAGCTCCATGATCCTGAGGAACTCAAGGGAGAACGTTCTTGAGCACAGTGGAACCAAAGGTGGCCCTATCCCTAGAAACCCTGTCCACTTTGTAATGAGAGATAAATGTATGTGGTTTAGCCCAAGTAGCAGCCGCACAAATAGTGTCTAGTGGTAAGCGAGCTGCGTGAGCCAAAGATGTAGAAACTGATCTGGTGGAATGTCCTTTGGGTTTTGCTGATAATGTTTGGTCAGAGGCTTCATAAACATATGTGATACAGTCAGTTAGCCATTTAGAAAGAGTTCGTTTCGTAACTGCAAGACCCTTTCTGCTGTCAGCAAAAGCTACAAATAGTTGATCAGATTTCCTGTGATCTTTTGTTCTATCCAAATAAAATCTGAGTTGTCTATGGACGTCCAGTTTGTGCAACATATACTCCAATTTATTAGAGTGGTTCTTAAAGAAGGTGGGTAATTCAATGGACTGATTAATATTACTAGAAGAACAAACTTTGGGGAGAAAGGATGGATTAGTGCGAGGGATACTCTGTCAGAATGAAATATTAAATAAGGATGTTTGACAGAAAGGGCCTGAAGCTCAGATACTGCCTAGCAGATGTAATGGCCACTAGAAATAAAGTTTTCCATGACAAAAATTTCAAAGTGCAACTTGAAGCTGGTTCAAAGGGTGGCAACATCAATTTAGAAAGCAACAGGTTTAAATTCCACGGTGATGTCGGACTTCTGACTGGTGGTCTGATATGAAAGGAACCTTTTAAAAAGGCTTTACAAAGTCTGTGAGCCATAATAGGCGCACCACATTCCTCTACATGATAGTTAGAAATGGCAGCTAACTGTACTCTTAAAGTAGCCGGGGAAGCTCCTTCATGAAATAGTTCAGTCAAGAACTCTAGAACCTTGTTTAACGGAGCTCTAACAGGGTCCAAATGATGTGACTTCGCCCAAAAGACAAAACGTTTCCACTTACTGGTGTAAGTCTTTGTAGTGGAAACTTTATGAGAAGCTACTAAAATATCTTGAACCGCCGATGTAAGGGGAACTGACCTGGCTAAAAAGGGAAGCGGAGCAGCCAAGCTGCTAGATGGAGAGATTCTAGAGATGGGTGAGGAACTCCTGATGAGTGAGTCAGTAGATCTGGCTCTGGGTCCAGCATCCAAGGTCCCCGAATGCGGTGATGCAATAGAAAGGGGAACCAAATTTGGCGAGGCCAGAACGGGGCAATGAGAATAATAGTCCTCTAAAGGTTGTTGGCTTTCTGTAGAAACTTTGCAATCAGGGGAAATGGAGGAAAAGCATATAGGAGACCCGGGGGCCAATCGTGCACCAGCGCATCCCTGGGGACTTCCCTGGAGGGGTAATAGGGCAAAGTAGCTCCTGCATTTGGCGTTCATTGGAGACGCAAACAGATCGCAGGTAGGCTGGCCCCATTTGCGAAAAATCCTTCTCGCAACTGACTGTTTGAGGGACCACTCGTGAGGCAATAGTATTGCCCTGCTCAGCCTGTCGGCTATGATGTTGGATGACCCCGGGATGTGCGTTGCGATCAGAAAGCGACCGGTGGACTCTGCCCATTGCCAAATTCTCATGGCCTCTCTGCATAGTTGGTAAGACCTGGTTCCCCCTTGCTTGTTTATGTACCAGACTACGGACATGTTGTCTGTCTGAACTGCAATGGTCCCTGGAGGAAGAAGGGGAGCAAAGTGTTGCAACGCCAAAACACTGCCCTCAACTCCAGAACATTGATGTGCAGATTGTACTCCAGATTGGTCCATTCGCCTTGGACTGTCTGTCCCTGAAAGATGCCCCCCCACCCTATCAGGGAAGCGTCCGTGGTTATCGTCGCAGACGGTGCGGGTAGCACAAATGGTCTTCCGCTGGATAGGTTGCAAGTCTGTAACCACCACATTAGGTGTGATTTGCATGTTTTCGTTATCAATATTTCGTGAGTCAGTGGAAGTTGTTGGAATGACCATTGTGCAAACAGAAGCCATTGTAGCACTCTCATGTGCAGTCTTCCCAATGGTATCGCAATGAGAGAAGCTGCCATGAGACCCAAGACTTTCAGAACAATTTTTGCCGGTGACTTTCTGGACGACAGCAGAAGGGAAATGTTGATTTGAAGTGCTACTATTCTTTCTGTAGGAAGTTTTAGAACTAAGTGACGCGTATCTAATTCCGCTCCTATGAATAAGATATGCTGTGATGGCTGTAGCAAAGATTTTTCGAAATTTACTGAAATTCCAAGGTGTGTACAAAGTTGTAGGGTGTAATCCCTGGCTTGTATCAGTTGACGCCTGGTGGTGGCAGACAGGAGCCAGTCGTCCAGATACGGAAACACCTGGAATCCTAGGCGCCTCAGATGAGACGCTACCACTGCCATGCATTTGGTGAAGACCCTGGGGGCTGTAGTCAGACCAAAGGGCAGGGCTCGAAACTGATAGTGACTGGCTCCCAGCCGGAAGCGCAAATGATCCCTGGATGCCCTGGCCATTTTGATGTGGTAGTATGCGTCCTTCAGATCTATCGAGCACATCCAGTCGTCCTTCCGTAAAAATGGAAGGATCGATTGAAGCGTGACCATTCGGAACTTTTCCTTCTTGACAAAGGTGTTGAGATGGCTTAGGTCCAGAATCGGCCTCCAGTCCCCTATTTTCTTTGCAACTAAAAAGAACCTTGAGTAAGTTCCAAATCCTATTTGGTCCGCTGGGACTGGTTGGATGACTCTTTTTTCTAGCAGCTTTGAAATTTCTGTAGCTGCTGGGTCTCGCAGATGGGGTGGTACATCTGGGAGTTTTCTCTTTGGAATGGGTGTGGATAGAAATGGGATTTTGTAACCTCTGGTAACAATGCTTTTTACCCAATTGTCTGAAGAAAGGTTTTGCCAGGCCTGAGGGTATAAAGCTAAGCGACCCCCGACTGCCTCCAGAGCAGGACAGTCGGGCCTCCTCTCAGGAGTGCTGAAAAGGTTTGCCAGGAAGGTTATCCCTGTCACCTTGGTTTTGCGGACCCCCTCTGCCGCCAGGGCGGCGTCTTCCACCTCTGCCCCCCCCCCTGCCTCTAGAGGGGGCATCACCCTGTGTGTTTGGGAAAGATCCTTGGGGTTTTCGAAACCACATTTTCCCACCACGTTGCCCTTTGGGGTACGGTCTGGAAGGGTGGAAAAACGGACTCCGACAGCAAACAGAGTCTTTCCCTCCTGTTCACACCGGGTAAGGGTCTCCTTTACTTTAGGGCCAAAAAGTGTGGCTCCATCAAATGGGGCGTTAGTAAAGGAAGACTTGAAGGCTTCCGCAAACGAACATAAGCACATCCAGGATTGCCTACGAAGAGCAATCGCTGAAGCCGCTGCCCTACTCGATCCTTCGGCTGCGTAGGATATCAGCCTCATGGACGAGTTTACAATGGATGTAAGGGTGTTGAGATGCGCTGTACCTTTCTCTGAAACAGCAGCATCTGTAGTACCCTGGAGGGTATCTCCCAACTCTTTGACTAGATCCCTCTGTAAACGTGTAAAATGAGTCAAATAGTTCAGGGAACGCATAGAAAAAGCCGCTGAACTGAAAATGCGCTTCCCGTATCTGTCCATGGTCCTAGAATCTTTGTTAGGCGGATGGACAGATGAGGAAGACTCCGACATCTCCTTTTTCGTGGCCGCTGCCACCACCATGGCGTCTACTGGAACTCCTTTGGTGAGGTAAGCCTTGTCCTGTGGTGCCGTAATGTACTTATTTGGCTTCCTAGGGACTGGTTCCACTGTCAGGTGTCTCCCACGCCTTCGAGCAATCAACTCCATTAACTCATCGAAGGGCGGAGTGACCCAGGAGGAGGAAGGGCGAGCACCAAATGCCTTCAGCAAAACTGACTCATCCTCAGAAGGGGGGAGGGCTTGCCAGTCACCTCTCTGTTTTAGGATCTCCAAGATGTCAGAAAGAGACATCTTCTGAAGGTGACTTAGGGGACCCTTCTGACTCATCTAAGTCAGTATCAGATGTCAAGGATTCTTGTGGAGAATCCAAGTGTCTCCTCTTACACAATCTTTTCCTAGGGACTTCTTCGTGGGGAGCATCCGAAGAAGCCTCCGAGGAAGAGGGGGCACCCTCCAGGGGTGGCTGAGACACTGGTGCCCGACGCTTGGACGTGGCCGTGGGTGCAGAGGAGGATAACGGTCCTTTGTGGGGAGGAGAAGCTGTACCTGCTGATGTGGTTGTCTGGGTAGACAACACCTTCCTCATGAGGTCGAAGGCCCCCGGGTCCCGAGTCGAGGTATCTCCCGGTTCCGAAGAAATGGGAAGAATCCCCGAAACAGGAACCGAAGGCACCGACCCCGAGGACGGAACCGAGTCGATCCACGCCGAGGCCCCGAGAGGGAGCGTCGGAACCGAAACATCGGTCCGACTCTCGGTCCCGGAACCAAGGATGGATCTTCGGCCCCAAGACTCCAGTACCGGATCGGATGGAGTCGAGGTGAATGGTGCCGACCGAGAAAAAGACGGTTCTGGCACCGAGGGCTCCACAATCATCAGTTCAGCTTCTTCCGGCTCCGAAGACTGGACAGGTCTCGGAGGAGGAACAGATGGAGATAGTGGCAGGCCTTCAAGTCTCGACATCAACTGAGAGGAGACCGAGATAAGCTTGGATAGGGCCGTATGCTCCATCAATTTCTGCACCACACGGTCCACATCGGTGTCGGAAAGGGGCCTGGAAGAACGAGTCGAAGGGATCGAAGACGGAGCCGACCTCAACAGAGTCGGTGGAGGGAGCTCCGTCACCGGTTCCAAGACTCGAGGCTCGGAAACTGCCAACAGTTGACCACTCGGCCCGAAGTCTGTGGAACCGGTGATCTAACTATACCCGAAGAGCTCAGAGCCGATGACTTGGGCTCCGACGTCTTCGATCCCTTCGAGGACTTGGATGCCTGGTCTGAAGCATCCAGAGCCTCCTGGAAAGAGGGTTTCAACAATCCTCTATCCATCAGCTTCCTGCGCCTATCTGTCATGACCCTCCCACTAAAAGAGTGACAAATAGAACAGTCCTCTTGTAAGTGGAGAGGGCCAAGACAGTAGACACAGGAACTGTGGTTGTCCGTGACCGACATCTTTTGGCCACACTGGCAACGTTTGAAACCAGATTTCATTTTCTCAGACATAATGAAGTAAGAGAAAAAAAACAGTCAAGTCCAGTAACAGTCAATCCAGGAAAACAGAGTCAAATCCGGTTAGAATGTAAGTCCGATTGTCAATCCAAGTAGGGGTGGTAGGCCCCGAAAAACTCTATACCAGTTATAGTTAAACTAAGTTAAACTAAGTTAACGGTACCGAGAAATTCTGTCTCTACTCACACACCATACACTAACTATCAATAACTAGTGATCTTAAACAAGTTCTTTTGAAAATTTAACCAAAAGAGTTAAATTCTTATCTGAAAAACCCTCGAGCTAACCTCCAGCGATGCGAATGCAGCAGCGGCAAACTAGATCTGAGGTAAAGGCAGAGGGGGATTGTGGGTATTAGATGTCCTCGAGCTTCTTCTCGATGCAGAGCTTGCAGTCGGCCGGCACGGAGCCGAGGATCGGCTCCGAACCCATGTGTAAGAACAAAGGCGAGATTGAACACTCTCACATCTACTATTATTCAGCCACATTGCATAGCAATTTCATCTGTTAGTATCCTTTTGTCATCGAACAGAAGATAACATATGCTGCTTAGTCAAAAGGTTTTTTTTTTCTTCTTCCCTCATCAAAGTCATTATATATTATGGTAACTTGCTCTAAAGTCATATTGACTGACTATATATAATGTATTAAAGTAACAACATACATAGATATAATTTATGTCAGAAATATTCTAAGCTTTACTTGTAAAGTGCGACAAAAGATGTGTATCAATGTTAAAAATAACTGTTATCTGAATTTTGCTAAACAATGTTTTACATATATAAGATTACTAACTAAATAAAAATAAAAATAAAAAGAGAGAAGAATGAATATAGGAGTAGAGTGAAGATCAACAAAGTTGATTTTAAAACAAATTTCATGAGAATAACATATTATTCATGATTTTACTGAATGTTTTCTTCAATTTTTAGCTGTAATATTTATTTGTATATAACATATTCTATATTCAAGCTTGAAAAGGTACATCAGATGGGAATTATTAGGTCAAATCTTACTAAGTTACAAGAGGAAATAACACCTAATACAATGTCTAGTTTTAATTAATTAATATATATATATATATATATATATATATATATATATATATATATATATATACAAAAAGTGGTTGCTGTGTTCTGTTGTTACTGTTAAAGGTTTGATCCGAGTGACTGATGTCACTGGGACAGGGAGTTTATAACTCCAGGCAGGGTGCTGTACTATCTTTTAATATGTTACAATATACAACTATCTTTATAAAAATGTTTCACCTGACATCCATTATAACAAACTCACACAGGAATACAAACCACAATAACACCAAAATACATACTACCCACTATAAAATTCTGACTAAAGTTAACAGTTTTAACATTTTTCATTATGGAGAGGGAGACACAAAATACATACATGATATACACAGGATATATACTACTCTAACACTGTTATGCTTCTAAAATGGTCTTACTAAAAGGTAGCTCAATCAATATAAGCGACCTGACCAATCCAAGTAAAAGAGGGAGCCTATTCAAATATCTAGCCATACACAAACCCAACATGATTTTCTTACAAGAAGCACACATATTGAAAGATAACATTAAATTCCTGAACACCAATAAATACACAATCATAGCAACTTCGGAACATTCAAAAAATAAAAGAGGCGTAGCAATTCTCTGGAACAAATCATTTCCTATACCCAGAATAATTAAATCTTATCAAGATGATAAAGGGATGCTCTGTTTAGCTAAAACTGAAATAAATAAAAAAAATGTATACACTAGTAAATATTTGCTGGTTACCCGGCATAGGAGCTAATACTATTAAGCAACATTTAAATCAAGTAGTCACCCAGTCTGAAGGAAATATCATCATGGCAGATGATTTTAATTGCATTTTAGATAAAAAAGATTCTAGTACTTTAGGGAAAAGAAAAATAACCTTACGGGCTAAGCAATTAATAAGATTTATGAATTTTTATCAAGTAAAAGACATCCATAAACATACAGATCCAAGTTCATTACAATATACATTATATTCCAACAGACATAAAACATACTCCAGAATAGGTAGAATAATACTCTCCACACAAATAATAAATGATTTAACAAACAATAAGATTATATCATGCCCGCTTTCTGATCATAACACTATTGTCTTTGACCTTTTCATTAATGCAACACATAATGTACAAATAAGAAGGATTCCTGCTTATTTTACACAACTAAAAGACTTTCAAAAGTTTTTAAATGAAGAAATACAAGAATTTATAACTAGAAACTCCACATCTAACACTTCAGACATTTATACATGGGATGCTTTAAAAGCATATTTATATGGACAAATAAATAAGTGGTACTATAACAAAAGGAAGACTTGGGATACGGATTTAAAAATAATACAGGATAAGCTAGATACGTTACAACTCAAGAATAAAGGCAACTTTACAATTAAAAACATTAGAGATGAAATAGACAAACTGAATGAGGAATATAGGGGTATACTACACCACAAAAATACGAGCTCCTTAGAAAAATACAAATTTCTTGCCTACTCATTAAACCCCAAACACTTAACTAACCTTAAGAACAAAACAAAAAGAATGAATAAACGTAACCACATTAAAAAGATATACTCTTTGAAAAACAAAGGAAGTATATAGTTTACACAATATAACAGATGACTTTAGGGACCATTTTCACATAATTAATTAAAGCACACACACTATAGAATCTAAAGATAAAATAAAATAATTTATTAATAAAAATATCAGTAACAAACTTAACAAGCAGAATTTCTAGATAAACAAATTACCTTAGCAGATATTCAAACTCAAATTAGCAAACTCAAACAAAATAAAGCACCAGGAAATTATGAACTCATACCTGAGTTATATAAAATTATGTCTAAAAATGTTCTCACTTTACTTCTCAGTGTATATAATACAGCCCAGATTGACATTATAATACCCCTTCTTGGAAGTATACATTTATATTACCCATCCTAAAACCCAACAAAGACCCTAAGTACTGTTCTTCATATAGACCCATCTCGCTAGCGAATGTGGATTATAAAATGTTAATGAATATTTATACTGAAAGACTAAAGAAATTCCGGTAATCTACTAGTGTAGTACCTCGCAGGATGTGCAGTAGCAAAACCCTCCCCAAACACGCCTCCAGCACTGTGGAGGCAGCAGTAGTATGATTATTCAACAGTGTACGGACTGGAATATAATTAATATTCAGCATCTGTGCCAATAGCAACCCAAATGACATTATTGTAATGTTGTATTAGGGGCATAAAACTTCATTCACTATCAAAAATGAAATGTTTTATCAGGGACATTAAAACTAAAATGCGTGCAGTAAATCACCTTTCAGTCAGTCAATCGGGCAGAGTTCACACCATTTCTCAAAACGATACTGCTATATTTTAATGGCTTTAAGGAGTGGTGTTTGCAAGGCAGTGGGAGGCGAGCACCCCACAGGTGCAGGGGCTTACCCCTAAAAAGGAGAAAAGGTAAGAATTTAGCAGAGAATGGAGTTCGTTGGGTGCCTGAATATTTAGCAGTTTACACAAACTGACATGCGAATTCACATGCCTGTCAGTCTTCCTCAATATCCCCGCCCATTTGGCATGCCAATTAATGATGGCACGCCCAAAGCTGCGCAGAACTACGTACGAGGTACTACACCTGTAGATTACCAAAATTCCTACCACATTTAATAGATGACCAAACAGGCTTTCTAATCAACAGAAACACCTTTGATATTATTAAACGAACTTTAGCTTTACTTGATTACTCCCAAAGAAAGAAGAAAAATATGACATTAATAAGTTTAGATATAAATTCAGCATTCAACTCAATAGATTGAGATTATTTGTTCATATTACTGGAATGTCTACATTTCTAAAAAAGCTTTACTGATTTGTTAGAACATCTTTATAAAGGAGCCCTAGCATATATCAAAATTGGATCATTCATGTCAACCAAAATACCTATCATAAAAGGAACCAAACAAGGATGCCCTCTTTCCCCCTTACTATTTACCCTAATAATGGAACCATGGGCTACTGATATAAGAAAAAATGAAGTATAGAAGGACTAGATTTCAATACAGAAATAGCTTCTAAAATTCAACTCTTTGCAGACAATGTCCTTATTACTACAAAAGGAAATGATTCCTCATTAACATCATTATTTGATTCCATCAATATATTTCAAAAGATGTCTGGGCCTGGTCATTTAATGACAACAAAAACAAAATCCTACCCATATACTCAAACAAAAATAAAAGAACTATAGACAATAATAAATATAAATCTAACACAGACCAAATTACATATCTAGGAATCATTCTTCCTAACGACATCAAATCAATAATACAATTAAATTACAATAAGTACTATGAAAACATTCAGACACTTTTAATGAAGTGGAACATGATTTTTTTCACAACAGGAGAAAGATTAACAATTATAAAAAAGATAATCCTCCCCAAGATTATTTATATTACTCACTCTATCTTATTACTTCCTACCAAAGCACTAACTAATAACTTAAACTCATTGATAATAAAATTCTTTTGGTTCCCCAAAAAGCCAAAAAGTGCCCTTAAACAACATTTAAATAGTTGTAAAAAAGGGGGATAGCATTCCCAGATTTAAACCTCTACTCAAATTCCTCTATAATTAGAACAATAACACAATTATTAGTTACATCATATTCAGCTAAATGGAAGGTGTATTGGGAAATAATAGGTATGCAATTAATAATATGACCACAAACATATAAACTGGAATTGATAAATAATCCAACATTATGGACGATAATTTCACCATATATATAACACCGAAACACCCAACTAACTACATTTATAATATTCTAACAGCATTTAGAAACTTCATATATAACCATCTCAGATATAAAGAATGTTTTTCCTATTATTTCCTATAGCATTCACTCAATAATCTCTGTTAACATCAGATTTAAATAAAATCACACTACTTAAACAAAATTAACTTAAGTTTTGGTTTCAACTGATTTCAGGCAGGAAAGTTAAAAGTATAGATCTGATAATACAAGAATTTCAGTTGGACAAATCCTTATGGCTAGATATACAAACCCTCAGATTATTCATAGTCAGTAAAATAGATTTGATTTCACCAACAGTCAAAATATGACAATAGTGCCTTATTAGACTATTTTGAACCAACCTGTCAGCATAAACATTCTTATCCAGGCAATCTCTCTTTTATATTTAGAATCATTAGAGATGAAACATATAGCTCCCCAGAAAGCTTCTGGAATTATTACTACACAATTAACAATGAATTTCCAAGCAACCAAGAAAAAATAAACATATTAGAATCAGCAGGAAAAACAACTCTCTCTCTTAAGTGGAAAGTATACACCTGGAAATTTATGTACAAATCTTTTTGTACTCCTCAATTAATGAATAAAATCAACAAAAAACAGAACATATGTAACAAATGTAAATCAGGTTTCAACATTGGTTGGGCACAATATGTTCTATGACTGCCCTGAAATAAAAGTATATTGGTGAAATGTTAATAAGCTATTACAAGCTTTATTCAGAGATAATTTCACTCTTAATAAATCCATGGTGGTTTTTAATACTCCCATATCACAATGTGTTAAAAAAATATCCCATACTCTGGTCATTTCTTGCTGTGGCCAGAAAGATCATCACAAAAAATTGGATTTCTGACTCCCCTCCTACTTTTATGGAATTTAAGAAGATGTTAACTGAAGTATGTCACTTACAAATCAAGACTGTAAATTCAACAACAAGAAAGACCTTCGCCTGTTATATGTGGGTAAATCTACAGAATTTGTTAAAAAAAGAATAACTGATACTCTGAATTACTACAGCTTTTTAGAACATGTGGTATATAAATAACTTATTACACAATTGTTATAATAGCACTATCTCTGAAAAAGGTTAAATGGATGTCATTGTAAATGCCATAGTTGTTTCATTTGTTATGTTACCTATTTGAATAATTTTATGTTATAATTTGTCAGGTTACTTCTTTGTTAAAATTTATGAGATTGTTTATTAATATGCTTTATGTAAAATCAATAAAATTGTTTAAAAAAAAAAAAAAGAAAGGCTTCCAAAAATAATAAAACTCTAAACCTGAACTAAAAAACAAAAAAAGAAAGAAAGAAACGGACATGACTACTCCTAGCATGCATCCAACAATCACCAGCTAAAGAAAAAAACTGTAGTAGTCTAGTATCCATTTACTGGAAGGCATGGCCCACTCATCAAAAAAGAGTGATATGTCCTACTGCTATTATGCTGAAAAAAGAGCCTGAAACTGCAAAGTACAGATAAATGGTTAAAAACCTAAAATCAATGTATACATGAACTACGTGGGTCTTAGGTGTGTGATATGCATAATATCTGGTTCCACAGGGTAGAAAATTTGTTATATGATTTGTGGCTCTCTACATGCTAGATATTATATGTATCATACATACAAACTCACACACACACACACACACACACACACACACACACACACACACACACACACACACACACACACACACACGTATATATGTATATATGGGTCTACTTCTAAATTTCGACCTTTCAAAACATTGACTTTCTTAAGGTCAAGACCATAAGATTGACGTTTTGAAACTTCGAACCATTTAAATGGAAATCGATGTACAGCGCGGAACAGTATATTTACTGTTTTCCTCACTGAAGTGTGATCTGGGAGTTGGTATATTTAATTAGCAGGGAGTGTGGGGGGCTCATCCTGATGTTTCACTCACCACACACATGACCTAAGTCCAGTTCAATGTCTTTTACTTAATGTAATGTTATTTTCTAGTACTCTTTATGACAGCTAGTATAGCTTGGGTTGTTAAACCTTCTGTATACAGATACAAAGATACAAAATGGATATGTTTAAGCCATTTTGCTACCTGTAATGCCATAGCCCTTTAACTATTGCTTTTCTGAGATATTTGGCAAGGGGAAATGTTCTTGTATAGGCCATCTGTAGTAAGTGATCAGTTGCTGCTTGGCTTTTGAACATGAGCATCTGCTGCAAGCTGTTTACAATGCTTCTACTTATTTTTATTACATAGTACAATTTACAAAACATCTTCAAGGCTTGTACATGAATAAAGTGGATAGTAAAAGCATGAGGTCAGTCAGATATAGTGGGACCTTGTTCATTTGTTTATTTTATGTATGTATGTATGTATGTATGTATATATTTATTTATTTATTTTGAAAGATCGCATTTTGACTCTTGACTGTATGGCAAGTAACACAGAGCAGTCCAGTGTTTGATTCCCTCAGCTTCCATTTGCCTACAGTGTGATTCTAAGCAAGTCGCTAAAACAAGACAGTACTCTGTGATAATTGGAGGATCGGTATCGTCTCCTCAATGGTCTCCCGGATCACATACCTAGTAACTGTCTGTGAGACATTAGATTTTTGGCTAGTTTATGTGACCTGTAGGGACAAAAAGAAGAAAATAGTGATGTTTTTGGTTTATTTAGCATGGAGGCATGAAACAGTGAGTACTGTGGTCAACAGACTGATAGAATCATCTAGATTAGCATACGTCCACAGACTGTGCTTTCAATGTTACACAGTTTCATGCTGGGACTACAAAATCATGACCTCTTCACTGTCTCTGTTTTAGAGGAACATGCCTATTTTCAGGCCTGATTTATCCCTGGCAGTCTGTACTTGTGTTTTGGAGGTATGTTCCTATTTTCAAGCATGCTTTTCCCCTTTGCATAATTTTCAGAATCCCTCTCATCACATGTATTTATTGAAGCTGTCTAGTGCACAGAAAATCTCACTGCATGACCAGTAATTTACAGAAAGAGGACACACATCTTACACTCCCTTTTACAGAAGTAAAAATAAATGACTTTGTGTGGTAGAATTTTACGATATGGTTCATGTAAATCTACAGATTTTATACTATCTCTTTTATAATGTGCTTATATTTTCCATCAGTTTTATCACGCTCTGTTTTTTCAAACATGTTTCTGGATAGTATCCCACATTCCTAGTGGAAGTATGAAGAGTTATGTGCTATTTGGTATTCACAATTTTATGCTAATTAGATGTCCACATTTTTGGTTGGGTGTGCCTGCTTTTCAAGGGCCTTTGCACATATTTTCAGTGTCTGCAAGTTGAGAGGCATGTGGGTCTAAAATAAATTTTAATTAGCTGCACATTTATATATATATATATATATATATATATATATATATATATATATATATATATATACACACACACACACACACACACACACACACACACACACACACACATATATATTTTTTGCTTATTTATCCTCTTGGTACATCATCAGATCTTTCTAAATGCTTTTGGAGTGTCGTTTTCAAGTTTTGTGCAGCCTTGGTGCATCACCAATGGTTGTAAAACTCCCCTAATTCTGCCATAGTTACCCTACTAATTAAGAAGTACACTAAAAGCTAACACACTGCACATGTAAATTATAGAAATAAACGAGGCCTCAAAATAGTGTAGCCTATGTAAAGCAGCTTCCAGCCTGAAAACACACTTAAAAGAGTAAAAGGAAAGAAAGAAAAAAAAAAAAGAAATAAAAAGAAAGAAAATAAATAATGTAAAACATGGACCACATTTCTATTCTTTTCAGTTTAAAAAGTAACTCCATATACTGCATAAACAAGATACATAGTCACTGCCTCCTAAAACAACACTTCCCGGTTAAAGATACCTTCCCAGAAATGCAGTTTGTTATTTCTGATATCAAGAAAGTTAAAATAATGAAATACAAACTAACATACTAAGAGCAACTACTCACTAGGTTTATGGTATTACCAATGAAAGGGAATCAATTCTAATCTAAACTAACTAAAAATAAACTAACTGAAAAACAAAACTGAACTATAAAATTAGCAAATCCTAACATTACCCTCACTCTGCCACTAAAATACATTGCAATGACGTGACACGATGAAAAAAGACTGAAAATTACCTCAGACCGTACATTATAATGTCCCAAACAAAATACTCCAGTCATGAAAAGCTATGCAGACTCCCTAAAGCTCTGCACAATAGAAATTTACACTCTTGATGTGGCACATTAAAGACAGTGTGAAATGCTACTCTAATGAGAAAAAACAGAAAAAAATGTATAAACAGAATGCAAGGGAGTCTGATTTATGTGATACATGAAATATCACGTATTGTTGGAATAACTTGGTTCAAAAGTTGGTTAATTTAACCTACAGTAGAAAATATTTCATGTAACAACCCCCCCCCCCCCCCCCCATATTCCACTTGTACTTTAGGCTTACTTACTTGGTTCATAGGTTCTTAGGTAAGTATTAGCCTAGCTGATCTTGTCAACCATTTTAAGCATAGCCAATTTCCTTTTTGGTGCTTGAATTACCCCATCACATTTGGTTAGAGCTTGGCTTTATCTATCCCATCCCATGGTCAATAATTGTATATTACACCCAATGAGAATAATTGGAATCATACCATAGATCATTTAATGGTGCCCATGCATGAAATAAACATTTAGAAGCTGCCTATGTCCATTAGTAGTACAGAGGGCAGTCCTGGCATACATTTTCTATTATCTATCCATAGACCCAAGTTAAGCTTGATTATGGAGAAGGATGAGCTTTGGCTTACATGGATGTGGAGTCTGTTCTAGAGCAGTGATATTGTTTGTGATATATACCTGTACCTCCAAACCATTCTATTGATGTTGTACAAGAATTGTAGATCCGTAGACTGACTATTTCTCTTGCCATTTGACTTGCTGATGTGCAATAAATCCATCAGTATTGGGTTACAGATGCCTTGTATGTCAGACACAGATCACCTCTTAGGAGTCTGTAGGACATACTGTTTAGGCCTTGTATCATTTTAGTAAAGTACAACTGTGGGTATTCCAGTTGTTTCATGTGCCCGGACAGATTCATGCTGAATAGGGCATTATACTGAATGATTGGCCTAATGGGGATGAGTTAAGGGAGACAATGACATCTCTAGATCTAGACAGAATCCCTTTGTTTATAAGTTGCGCAATATAGGATCATAGGAAGTTACTAAGCTAATGGCCCAAGGGCCCTTACAAGCCTAGCCAAGTTCTACCTTTATTTCCATGATCAGCACCTATTGCCTCTGTCCAAAAGGGACACAAATGGAACCCTCGGGGTGAATATATACTACCTATCCAATCGTCCAGATTGCGTTTGAAGAAGACCAATGAGGTGCTCTGTTTGACATGAAGTGGGAGATTGTTCCAAAGGTGTGGTAACCTCTGGGAGACAAATCTGTCCCTCCAGCAGGTTCTATTAATGTCACATACCAGGTTAAGGTCTTTAGAGCGAGTAACCCGTGTACCATTTGGCTTACGGATATGCAACATTTCTAATAAATCAGGGTCAAAGATTGCCTTGTATGCAAGGCAGAGATCATCTCTGAGTAGTCTGTATGAAACAGAATAAAGTGACAGTGATTTCAGATGATCCACATGATGCTGAAGACCTTGAAATTTCTTTGTGAGGAACCATTGTGGTCTCTCCAATTGCTGCAGGTTCTTGGAAAGGTACATACCAAAAGGGGCATTGTACTCAATTATTGGCTTAATGAGGGAAGAGTACAGGGAGATTATAACAACTTCTTTTTTTCTAAAGGCAATGCCCTTACTTATAAGATGAGTGGATCCGTATCATTTAATGGAACTCTTATTTTAGCGAATACCTCTTTGTCGAACCATTTCTATCGAATGTCCTATTTATCGAAGTCTTCAATCGTCAAGCTTCCTTTTATCGAATTGTTTTTGTTGGCCAACACCAAGAATGTAATATCTGTAGTAGCAAGTACTACCTAAACCTTGCCCACCATGCAACAACTGGTGAAAGTTAATTAATATTCACACCAATGGAGGTATGAATATTCATAGTCTATTCCTAGTTTACCCTTTTAATCAACGTAGTGCGATCTCGGAGTTGGTATATTTAATTTGCGGGGGTCTAGGGGATGCAGGGAGGCATAGCCACCCTGCAAAATGAAAGAGAAACAGTGCTTGCAATTTTTAATTACTGAGGTTGCGCCCACTTTTGAGCAGACTGGTCTGCAAGGTAGTTTAGTTATATAAGCTCGAGAAAATATTAAAATTAAAAGTTATAGTACTGTAACTTTTTATTTTTATTTAAGCATTTTTTTAATATTAAATATTAAATAAATGTTTAAGCTTTTTAAGTGTTTCCATTTTACAGAGTCTTTTAGTGACGTCAGAGTTAAAGTTTTATTAGGTGGTCAAATAAAATAGTTTGATCTTATTTAGTTTAATAAATAAAGACTTTGACAAATAGGACATTCAATTAAAAGGGTTTGACAAAGAGGTATTCACTAAAATAAGTGTTCAATTAAGTGATATAGACCCAAATGAGCAATATGGAATGCCCTTCTTATCACTGTGGAGACATGGCGGTCAAAGGTAAGGTTGCTGTCAACCTGTGTGTCCAGGTCTCTCACCACTGAGTGCATACTTAAGGTGTTGCTACTGATGTGGTAGTTAGCAGGAGCATTGCTCTTACCGAAAGGGATGGTAATACATTTTTTTGCATTGAGTTTAAGGTCATGACTTTGGCACTAATCATTTGTTTGTGTAAGACCCTCTTGAAGGATGTTGACATCATTTGGAGATTTTATGACCACTCCCACTTTGCAGTCATCAGCAAACTTTGTTAGCTGCAGACTTTTAGTTTTTGCTTGTACTTTGGAGAAAGAGATTCCAAACAGCAGAGGTCCCAGGACTGATCCCTGTGGAACACCACTGGTTGCAGGTCTGCTGTTGGAGGTGGATTCCCCTATTTTGATGATATGTATTCTATCAGTGAACCAGTTAGTGGCCCATCTAATGATATAAGGGTTGATACCTAGCTGGGTGAGTTTGCCAGTGACGCTTGAGTAAGGGATAGTGTCAAACACCTTGACTAAGTCTAGGTAGGTTGTATGCATAGATTTCCCCTTGGTCAGGGCCTTGGTGACTGTCTCGAAGTAGTCTATCAGCTTTAACAGGCATGATCTCCATTTGACAAATCCAAACTGAGTAGAGTCAAGTGTTTGAAAATTACCTATATATTTGTTGATAAGGTCCATGATAATTTACTCCATGGCCTTGGAGATAAAGCTAGTCAGGCTGATTGGGCTATAGTTCCTGGGATCAGTGGAAGCACCACCTTTGTGCAAGGGAATAACGGCGGCCATTTTCTATTTGGCAGGGATGAAGCCAGTGTTTAGACTATGACTGGAAAGAGTACCCGAATGATGTTGCTAATTCTTGTTGGAGCTTGTGTAGGATGCACCTGGGATGTTATCAGGTCCCATAGATGCTGTGTTCTTGGCCTTAGAGGGGGCGTTTACAACCTGCTCTCTAGAGATACAAGGCAGTGACAGTTGGTAGGGATGTCATGGGGTACATGTGGTGGAGACAAGGGAGTGAAGTTTTCACAGAACCTGTCAGCCAATGGTTAGCTATGTCCACAGGCTCAGTATATGTGGTATCATTAACTACCAGTTTGGCACAAACCTGGGCCTTTCCTTTTAGGTTATGGATGTAATTAAAGAATGCCTTATGGTTGCCTTTAGTTGAGGAAGCTAATTTGGATTTGTAGTTTGCTTTGGAGGACTTCACAAGAAGTCTTATTTGTTTGTTTAAGCTGAGGAGGGAGTGTTTCCAGTTTAGGGTTTGCTCCCTTTTACTATCAGACAGCAATTTCTTCCTCTTATTGTAAAGCCTGTTAATGGCAGTTGTCCACCAGACATGTTTGCTTTTCCTTGAGGAGCTTCTTTTGGTCCTATCAGGTACAGCTGAGTCAATGCAGTTATACAGTTGTTTATATAAAGCATTGGTGTTGAACTCAGCATAGCTGCCAGTTCCATCTGAGGGGGGAGGTGCAGTGAAGCTATTTATACCATTCTGTAGGAGGTTATAATCTACTTTGGAGATGTTTTTTAGTTTAGTTTCTGCTGGGGGAGTCAGGTGTGATATTTATGTCAAATATGACTGATTTGTGGTCAGATTTCACCAGGCAAGACCTCACAGTGGGGGTGTTACAGTGGTCCCCCATACTGGTAAGTACCAGATTCACGATGTTGGCACCCCTTGTGGGGGTGTCAACCAGCTGATCCAGGGCAGTGGAGTTAACAAACCTTTGGGCAAGTTAGTTTGAGCACGAGTAATTTACCCAGTCAATGGATGGGTAGTTAAAGTCACCCAAAAACATGGCGTCTGGATGTTTCTTGAGAGACTCAAGCAGATCCAAATAGGCAGAGTGGGTGTCCTGATTCATGGAGTGGGTCCTGTCCCTGGCAATGACTTGAATAGATGTCCTACCAACAGTTAATTGCACCTGAAGTATCTCCAGGGAATCATACTGTTTAACCAATCTGGAGGTGTATTTATCTTTAATGAATATTGATACACCACCTCCTTTAGTTTTCACTCCTTTGGTTTGTGGTCTGAACGTGTGGAAGGAGGTGAACCCAAAGGATGTTCTTATGACAATGGATACATGTTAGTCGAAAGTTAGGTCACTGTCCACGTAAGTTCCCAAATCCTGAACAACTGGTATGCAGTTATTTTTTCATTTGTTATGACATCTAGTTTGAGTCATCACTTGGTGAGATGAATTTAATTTAATTCAATGCCCCTTAATTTCATGGGAGTGATTCACTGCAAAAATGATATTCTCATTACTTTCTTGACATCTTTTTCTCCACATTTGAGGAATATTGTAATCTTACTGAAAAATAATGTTTTATTTAAACTGCTTTTGAATCACTCTACAATAATGAGAGATGGAAATTGAATGTCCCATAACAAAATATTGTCTGTCTTACTAAATCCCTTCTGCTTTTTTATGTACTTTCTGGTGGTTACCAACCATTTACAGATGACTGACCCCTGAATCATTTGCCATATGCTTATATGAACTATTGCACTATAGGTTCAGACAAATCTGTTACTTATGTAGAAATACTTTTTATTGCCTATTGCTGATTGCATATATGTTTCTGGAAGTCTGATTGAAAATTGTCTCATTTCCATTTAGTGGGGACAATTTTTGAAGTTTATATGGTAAAGCCTCCTTAACATATCAGTATGATTTAGCAATTAAATAGATCAGCATGTAAATTACAAGGGCAAGGTTTATTAATTAGTTATTCGTCTCTTAACTGGGTAGGCAACTGATCACACAGCACCATTTTCATCCATGACGTGGGTCACAACTGAAAGGGTAAATGCAATATTGCAATATTGCAATATATATATATATATATATATATATATATATAAGCATAAATAAATATATATATATATATATATATATATATATATATATATATATATATATATGGATCTACCTTACTAGATCGACAAGTTAAAACAGCGAAAACGACTTCACTGACGCCAGAAGATCGCAAATCACTTCACCGACGCCAGAAGATCGACAGTGCACAAACACGACATCGCATACACCCGACACATCATACCAACAAACAAAACAAATCCCTATCCAAAACCCACACACACAACACAAGCACACCAAAATCCTACAAACCAACACTAACCCATACATACACAACTATCTACAACCCTAACCCAAACCCTTACCCTAAGGTCCGTCACTATCGCACTCACCTAACCCGCCCCTAACCCTAACTCACTTATCCCACCCCTACCCCTACAGACCACCAACATGACACTTACCTTACTCAAGACCCTTACCTAACCCGCCCCTAACCCTAACTCACTTATCCCACCCCTACCCTACAGACCGCCAACATCGCGACACTTACCTTACTCGACCCTTACCTAACCCCTCTAACCCTAACTCACTTATCCCACCCCTACCCCTACACACCGTCAACATCACACTTACCTTACTCAGACCCTATCATCCGTCACTACCGCATACTTACACATCCTTTCCCCATCGCAGTGTTCTCAGCATCGGTGTCTTTCTCCGTCGGTCTTCTGCCTTGACGATCTTCTGGCGTCGGTGAAGTGATTTGCGATCTTCTGGCGTCGGTGAAGTCGTTTTCGCTGTTTTAACTTGTCGATCTACTAAGGTAGATCCATATATATATATATATATATATATATATATATATATATAAGCAGTTTAGAATAGATTAACCAGTCAACCAGCATGTTTTGAGGAGGTGCAAGGAACTTAGAGTACTCAGATAAAGCCCATGTATACACATGAAGAATATGCAGACTTTACATAGGCAGTGAATGAAGATTAGGCTTGAACCCTAGACCCTGTAGCTGTGAAGCAGAAATCTTATCCACTGAGCTACAGTGATGACCCAGAGTGCTTAATAACATGAGCTGAAGTCCAAAAGAATAGGTGTAGCAGTACTTGTCCACTAAGATGTAGGTGTTAATTCCAACTGTGAACAGACAGTCATCTATGTAACAAAAGAGAATTGAGGAAAAAGGTTCAGTGTTACAACACAGACATAACTGCCTCAGATACTTACACAGTTCTGAATTTCTACAATGTGATTCTGAAACATTCCATATAAATGAACAGTATTATTTATGACAATGTCCAAGATTCTCCATATGAATGCTTCTGAGTATGACTTTGTATTGTAGAGGGAAAATAAAACATTACAGTATTCCACCTGATAATAAGAAGTTGGCTGCAGGTAACGTTCAGGGGATATGCTTGGTTGGAGGTAAAAAGTATAGATAAAGCAAAGGAATAAGTGAAGTAGTCGTGGAAATGGAGAAGGCTCTTGTGGAGTAAATTGACACTGACAGGTTCTTTTTGTTTATAAAGTGATTTAATTCCTCCATATGGTAATGTCTGCTTCTGAGTTTCTGAAACTGAGTAACTAAGTGCTATGTCATTATGTCTTTGTATTACCACCACATAATAATGTATTATTGTTACTGCAAAATCAAGGGCCACTATCTTGAATCTGTCATGTTTGAGAAAACAGAAATAAGCAGATGCTTTGCTTTTAATACATGGAGAAGAAAGCATCAGACTCCAGTTATACCAGAACAGTATCTCTTACACCAAGTTTGGAAGATGTGGTGAGAATTTGTCTGATTTGAGCACTTGTGTTCCATGAGAGGAAACAATTTCTACAAATTAGACCATTGTGTTTATGTAACAGAAAAGTGTAGCAGCATGAGATGGATAGCTGTTTGTAATAGTAACTGAGCTGTTTACTTTTACATGTAGTACATAATCTGTCATTCCATATCATCATACTATATTGTCCTTCTAAAAGGCATGTCTATTTACAGTTTAAAGAAAATTATACATTACAGTTCTTTTGAAAGAGACAAACTTCCCATAAGCAGAACATCACAATCTCAGTAGGTAAGATTACAAGATAAGATTGTGTTCATTGTCAGCAATGTATTATATTTGCACAGAGTAAAAAATGGTTATACCACATTCACATGGTCAATATACTTTGTTTTTTAAAAATGGCAATTGTCAAACTAAGGAAATAGTTTATGTGACATTTTGAAATGTAAAAGTTTCTATACTGGGAAAACAGACATCATTGCACTTTAGAGTATATGAACATTGTCAGGATATAAAAAATAAGAATAGCAATGCTGTTTTTAACCAAACTATCCCTGGGATTCAGCAAACTTCCATGCAGGAATAGCTTATTCCTGCATGGAAGGGACCGTTCCCATACAGCATGGCAGAGCATCATGCATATTCATGAAGGTGCGCTACCGTGCTGTTAAACGGGCACGGATCTGTGTACGAATGCAGAGGGTGTGTCTGAGAGCAGTGCTCTCATAATACACACGTCCCTTGCACACCAGAATTGCCGTTCGGCAATATAAAACAAGCGAGAATGCTAGTAATACCCCCAACCCGTCAGGGTAAGAAATCTTGTCCAAGCCAAAAGGGACAATCTTCCCTACCAAGGCAAAATTTGAAAGAATAAGCGATGTAGCATAAGCACATAGCGCACACCTACCAACCCGTCAAAGTAAGGAATGTGAACAAAGCCATAAGGGACAATCATCCCACAAAGCAAAAAGTTGATAGAATAACAGGTTCAGCATTAGCAGGGATATTCTGAAGGGTACAAATAATAAAACACAACAGATATTTTTTTTTATACATGCAATAATGTTTAAGCGTAGCTGTGTGGGTGTGCCTGTTGCTTAGCTACGCTTAGTCCAGCTTAAACAGCACAAGAAGTTAAAAAGCAAGAGACAAACAATATAATTAATACTGCAATAGTGTATTGGTTAGAATGTACACTTTGCAAACAGCTATTCCTGGTTCAATCCCCACTGTAACCAATTTGCATGTTACATGTGAAAGCAGTACATAATCTTTTTTTTATAATTAGCTACTAAATAACATATATGTGTTAACCAGAGTACTGTAGTAGGTCCAGATGTGAGTTGTCAGTTTAATAAAGTTGTGAAACCTCCATATAAACACAAGTGCCCCATACAGTATAGTCACACATGAATAAATGTAATGAAAGCACATTGGGGGATGTTAGGGACAGTAAACAAATTTATAATATGTAATGAATGATGAATCAATCCCATACAGCAGGTAGTCTATAAAATAAAAAAATAAGCAATGCTAAGCATTGCACAGCTCTGCTTACTAGGTGTAAGCATTGTGTAAATCTGACTACTAAGCAATGAATAGCCTAGCTAAGTGGATATGCCCACTGGTAAACAGTGCTGAACCTGCCCCTTTAAGCACTGCCAACCTTAGCTAAGCAGTTTTGCCCGTAGCTTAGCTTAGCTCAGCATATTCAAAACCGTCCAATCATGGCAAAGGGTGAGAAATCGGCCATATTTAAACCTTCGGGCAGGAATACAGCTCATAACTGGTTGCAGCTTCCCACTGTAGGCAGTATGGCGGGTGTTGGTGAGGGCATGCGCTTCATGGTGCAGTGCTGGGGCATACAGTAGTCCAAGATCATGGTAGGACTCCTGGTAAAAAAACATGATGAGAGACTGCTGCAGGGCCAGTACCAGGGCTCCCCAATATAAAGTGCAAGCCTGGGATTGTCTCGCCCATGATCTCACCAGTGCCACTGGTATCCCTCGGACTGGTGAGCAGGTCCAGCACCACTATGCCGAATTCAACTGGAGGAAGAGAGAGCTCTTGGACAAGTGGGTTCAAGAAGCAAGGCAGAGGGGTGATGTCACAGCAATGTGCAAGTATTCATATCAATAACTGTTTACCAAAGTCCAGCCTGTGTATGTGATGGATAGGTATGCCTAAATATTCCTCTATTCCCTTTACAGCTGCAGCTGAACGGACTGTGAATCAGGAAGTCCATGCCAGTAGGTTGCAAAGGCTGCGTCGCAAGGCTGGTGAGTAACAATCCTGCTTGTAGAAGTTATACCAAATAAATATAAAGCAGTAGAAAGTCACCTGGCAGTATAAAAACTGTGTATGGGTTGTACTAAATAAACCAGACAATATGACAGTAATAGTCACAAATATGTGATATTTAAATAAAACTGTAACTGCCTGGCAATAAAGTTCTAAATCCTGGACTGGTTGTGTTTACTCTGGTATTGTATGGCATTTAGTGTTGCATTCTCTGAATAATAATGTTGTGTTAACCGCTGTTACCCACACTGTGCTCCATAAAAAATATGTCTATGAATGTTTGTATAAGACTGTTGTAAGTACAAGGTCAGATTGTACAACCAAGAGAGACTTAGACAGAAAACACTGAAGGAAGAGACATCAGTTTCTAAATAGATCACTCTGATGAAACAGAAATTGTATTTTTAGCACACACAGCCATGGTTGGAATCCTGGGAGTGGTAGTAAGCTATATGTATAATCATACCTCTCAACTGTACAAATTTTCACAGAATGTCCACATAATTGGCACATATTTTGGCCTGTTCCTCTTTCTCCCTGGCAAATCACTGGGATGATCTCAGAATTGTAGTCACTAAATAATGACATACATTTGAGTTTCAGACTTCAAATCCTTAAGAAAATGTATATTAAAACAAATCCTGTTACTCTAGCAACTGTCTAAAAGTTTATAAGAGCAATATTCAAAATATGTCCCTATTTGTACCCCCATGTTGTCAAGCTTTGTCCACATGTTGTGTATTAAGAGATTGAGAGGCATGTGCATAATTTTAACTAGGAATCTGAGAATATGTGTAGAAACAGTCAGGCAGTTTTAACAATCATTCCCTCCACAGGTCTACCAGGTAAGAGAAATAGAATTTAGCTATAAGACAGTTGAAGTATACACTGTGTACAAACATACCACTGCCCAAACCAAGGCCATAGGGTATTGTAATAATACCTGTAGAGTAATGATTAGAGCAATGATCATTAAAGTTGAGAGTACTGCAAGAATACACAAGTTGTTAACTGACATCTCTCTCTCCCTCCCACCATATCTGCAACAATAATCTAAACACACAAATCAATGAGTATGTTTACACTAAACCTACTGTTGGGAAATATGTTCTATTGTTCAACAAA